>NW_015505610.1:1683943-1684678 GCF_001515645.1 Sinocyclocheilus grahami | reverse complement strand
TCTGAAACGCATCGATTTTTACAAAGCTCATCGTTCTGAAAAAGCGAGGTGTACGCTGATTGGCCAGCTATCCAGTGCGTTGTGATTGGCCGAATACCTCAAGCGTGTGACGGAAGTGTTACTCCCCTCACATACTGTGATGCCGTGTCCCAGCAGGACGAGACTCAGTCCAGTTGCTCTGCTCGTGCACATCCCATCATCGGTTCTCTTTATAAAATTTAAGAGTCAACCATGCCTACCTAAAATGGCTCATTCTAACACACACCCACATATCTACGTCACTATTTGGGTGGCGTTATGCAACTCTTCCTAACCGCATAAACACATTTCATTACACCAAATACACAAAATAATGTTCTTTTTAGCAGCATCATATGACCCCTTTAAGTAATTTGTGGATTAGTGTGTACTGGAGACGCGAACCATTTCAAACGATTCAGTTCGATTTGGTGAACTGCTTCGACCGGTTCACTAAGAAGATCAGTTTAAATAGAACGATTGGTTCGCGATCCGGACATCACTAGACGAGACAAAATCCATTACAAACGAGGCATTTGTTGCATCCAGTGGGGACAAAATTACTGATTATAATGACTTATACTGTCTTTTTACACGTTGCGTATCGCGCCGTGTAAACATAAAACCATGTCTGCATTTGTGATCGGAGAAACAACAAACAACAAGCCTACTCTACACTGCTCAAAACTCGTGTTTGAATCATCAGTGGCAAATTAT
>NW_015505610.1:1666823-1683096 GCF_001515645.1 Sinocyclocheilus grahami | reverse complement strand
TGTTCTGGAACAGTGTTGTAAATACAACTTAACCACTGATTTCTAGTCGTGTCCTCTTTTGGAAGGCCAAACAAAGTAGTTTCGCTTTCACAACGAAACACACAGCAACTCCACGACATGGCGGCGGCGGCAACAGAGAGAATAAAAGTTGCGCCTTCTTTCTATGCGTGAATATTTGGGCGGAGTTATGCAAATCTTCCCACATCGTGACATAGACATGTGGGGGCGTGTTTAAACGAGGTGTTTTAGGTAGGCGTGGTTGACTCTTAACTTTTATAAAGAATATCTCTTTGGATTTGAGACTTTAGTCTTTGCAACTTTACAGATCTTCTTTATGCACCAAGAGCTTGTGACACTCCAAAGAGAAAGGAAAAATTGAAATCGTATCATATGACCCCTTTAAGTAAAGATCATGGTCCATGAAATTATGTTGTAAATTTCCTACTGTAAATATATCAAAACGTAATTTTTTATTAGTAATATGTATTACTAAGAACTTCATTTGGACAACTTTAAAGGCGATGTTCTCAATATTTGGATTTTTTTTTGCACCCTCAGATTCCAGATTTTCAAATAGTTGCATCTCGGCCAAATATTGTCCTATCCTATCCTTATTTTATTCAGCTTTCAGATGATGTATAAATCTCAATTTCGGAACAATTGACCCTTATGACTGGTTTTGTGGTGCAGGGTCACATATTACTTCAGCTAAAGTATTCGTATCAGTACTGGAGGCCTTTTGCCCTGACGAGCCTTTTATGATGAGCTGAATGTATGTTTTGTTTTTTTGTGCAAGATGGGAGTAGTAGAAAACACATTGTCTTCAAGGTGTACCTGTCCCCTATCATTATTTGAGTTTGCTCAGTCATTTCACATATGGGTCAGATAGTCACTTGCATCTTTAACACAGCCAAGTTTAGTCATCTCTAACCAGGCTCTGTGTTCACTCTAAAAATGTGGGGGTGTGTTAGAACGAGCCGTTTTAGGTAGGTGTGGTTGAATCTTAACTTTTATAAAGAATATCTCTTTGGATTTGAGACTTTAGTCTTTGCAACTTTACAGATCTTCTTTATGCACCAAGAGCTTGTGACACTCCAAAGAGAAAAGAAAAATTGAAATCGTATCATATGACCCCTTTAAGTAAAGATCATGTTCCATGAAGTTATGTTGCAAATTTCCTACTGTAAATATATCAAAACGTAATTTTTTATTAGTAATATGTATTACTAAGAACTTCATTTGGACAACTTTAAAGGCGATGTTCTCAATATTTGGATTTTTTTTTGCACCCTCAGATTCCAGATTTTCAAATAGTTGCATCTCGGCCAAATATTGTCCTATCCTATCCTTATTTTATTCAGCTTTCAGATGATGTATAAATCTCAATTTCGGAACAATTGACCCTTATGACTGGTTTTGTGGTGCAGGGTCACATATTACTTCAGCTAAAGTATTCGTATCAGTACTGGAGGCCTTTTGCCCTGACGAGCCTTTTATGATGAGCTGAATGTATGTTTTGTTTTTTTGTGCAAGATGGGAGTAGTAGAAAACACATTGTCTTCAAGGTGTACCTGTCCCCTATCATTATTTGAGTTTGCTCAGTCATTTCACATATGGGTCAGATAGTCACTTGCATCTTTAACACAGCCAAGTTTAGTCATCTCTAACCAGGCTCTGTGTTCACTCTAAAATTTGTGTACCACATAAAAATGAGTACAAAAATGTGCCCCTAGAATCAAAGGTGGCTCTGACACTGCTTTGCTTCTCTGTACAGGAAAATGAAATGCAGCATCAGATCAGAACGTATTCATCAGTACGTGAGACAACACAATAGATGCAAGAATGAATGAAGCTATAACTGAACTCACAGTCTGTCCTGAAGTTCTGGTGTGTCTGGCATGGTACCAAGTTGGAAAAGCATGCTCTTGATTTGACCAGCTATGCACAGACAAATATGAGACATTGTAACTTTAAAATATGAGAAAAGACAAAAATATTCAAATTGTGTTTACTTAAGAACTTCTCTTCTCTTCAAGTGTGAGTTTCTATGTAAAACATATCTACTCACTGTTTAGTGTGATTTTCTGGATGTTTGAGCTGCATGTCTGAGTGAGGTTGTTGAAATCTCTCGGCTGTGAGTGACTGCTGTCCATCATTCTGTAAGACATGATGACTAACAAAACAACACAGCTGTTTACATCAGATGTCATTCATTATATCATATTCACAAATTATAACAGATAATTATATTACAGGTTGATATTTAAAGATACAAATGTAAACCATTGATAAAACTGAGCAAATCTAAAAATGTACTGCGTAACTTACTCAATGCAATAAGACATTGAGCAGGCCCTTCGCCTGATAACATAATTATTACTATATTTAATTTCATGTTGTCATCTGAAATGATTCAACAATGCTTGCAGTAATGTCACCGACATGGGAAACTGTTTCAAAAAAAGAAACTGGGAATGAATCGCATACCTGAGATGCTCAGATGCGGCAACGCACTGCTCTTCTCTCACAGAAATAGAGTAAACCGATAGAATGGCAAAAAAACACATTAACGTTGACATCGAGTGGGCGGGGCTTATTGAGCCACTTCTAGGGGTCTAAGAATACAATTTCTTATACTTTTTTATTTTCTCTTTATTTATGCGGTTTAATGTTTATAAGTGTCGATATGATTGTGTAAATTACTGACTAGACCCTTGATAAAAAAAACACAAGCGCGTCTTTGTCAAATGATACTTGTTACATTTCTCAGCGCTTTTGAGGGCGTCCAATCAAAGTCGTTTGTGATTACAGAATAGGAGTAGAACGGTGTATTAAATGATTGCATACAGTTTTGGTGTCCGATTTTTGTTTATATGTCAGGGACCAGTCACTGGAAAAAATAAATGTAAAACAGTACAGGTTTGCAAATTTCTCCAATAAGACAAAACCCTTTCTAAATGGCAATATATGGTTCAAAGAAGCGTTCTGCTTTTTGAGCCACAGTGCGCCCTCTGGAAGAAGAACATGGTTTTGTCTGCTATTAGACATTAATATTTTCCAACTAATGTGTACTTTTGAAGGATGCCTGGATTCACATTAGACACAGTTCATGTGCGTCACACTCATTTCTCCTCTTTTCCAATGAATTTTAATTATTATTCATTAATGTATTTATTTATTTTTAGGTTCCAGGTCTTCGTCTTCTCTGCACTAATAATAATAATAATAAAAAAATAATACTAGCCTAATAAAAAAAAATAGTATATTAAGTAATTTTGCACCCTCAGATTCCAGATTTTCAAATAGTTGCATCTCGGCCAAATATTGTCCTATCCTATCCTTATTTTATTCAGCTTTCAGATGATGTATAAATCTCAATTTCGGAAAAATTGACCCTTATGACTGGTTTTGTGGTCCAGGGTCACATATTACTTCAGCTAAAGTATTCGTATCAGTACTGGAGGCCTTTTGCCCTGACGAGCCTTTTATGATGAGCTGAATGTATGTTTTGTTTTTTTGTGCAAGATGGGAGTAGTAGAAAACACATTGTCTTCAAGGTGTACCTGTCCCCTATCATTATTTGAGTTTGCTCAGTCATTTCACATATGGGTCAGATAGTCACTTGCATCTTTAACACAGCCAAGTTTAGTCATCTCTAACCAGGCTCTGTGTTCACTCTAAAATTTGTGTACCACATAAAAATGAGTACAAAAATGTGCCCCTAGAATCAAAGGTGGCTCTGACACTGCTTTGCTTCTCTGTACAGGAAAATGAAATGCAGCATCAGATCAGAACGTATTCATCAGTACGTGAGACAACACAATAGATGCAAGAATGAATGAAGCTATAACTGAACTCACAGTCTGTCCTGAAGTTCTGGTGTGTCTGGCATGGTACCAAGTTGGAAAAGCATGCTCTTGATTTGACCAGCTATGCACAGACAAATATGAGACATTATAACTTTAAAATATGAGAAAAGACAAATTGTGTTTACTTAAGAACTTCTCTTCTCTTCAAGTGTGAGTTTCTATGTAAAACATATCTACTCACTGTTTAGTGTGATTTTCTGGATGTTTGAGCTGCATGTCTGAGTGAGGTTGTTGAAATCTCTCGGCTGTGAGTGACTGCTGTCCATCATTCTGTAAGACATGATGACTAACAAAACAACACAGCTGTTTACATCAGATGTCATTCATTATATCATATTCACAAATTATAACAGATAATTATATTACAGGTTGATATTTAAAGATACAAATGTAAACCATTGATAAAACTGAGCAAATCTAAAAATGTACTGCGTAACTTACTCAATGCAATAAGACATTGAGCAGGCCCTTCGCCTGATAACATAATTATTACTATATTTAATTTCATGTTGTCATCTGAAATGATTCAACAATGCTTGCAGTAATGTCACCGACATGGGAAACTGTTTCAAAAAAAGAAACTGGGAATGAATCGCATACCTGAGATGCTCAGATGCGGCAACGCACTGCTCTTCTCTCACAGAAATAGAGTAAACCGATAGAATGGCAAAAAAACACATTAACGTTGACATCGAGTGGGCGGGGCTTATTGAGCCACTTCTAGGGGTCTAAGAATACAATTTCTTATACTTTTTTATTTTCTCTTTATTTATGCGGTTTAATGTTTATAAGTGTCGATATGATTGTGTAAATTACTGACTAGACCCTTGATAAAAAAAACACAAGCGCGTCTTTGTCAAATGATACTTGTTACATTTCTCAGCGCTTTTGAGGGCGTCCAATCAAAGTCGTTTGTGATTACAGAATAGGAGTAGAACGGTGTATTAAATGATTGCATACAGTTTTGGTGTCCGATTTTTGTTTATATGTCAGGGACCAGTCACTGGAAAAAATAAATGTAAAACAGTACAGGTTTGCAAATTTCTCCAATAAGACAAAACCCTTTCTAAATGGCAATATATGGTTCAAAGAAGCGTTCTGCTTTTTGAGCCACAGTGCGCCCTCTGGAAGAAGAACATGGTTTTGTCTGCTATTAGACATTAATATTTTCCAACTAATGTGTACTTTTGAAGGATGCCTGGATTCACATTAGACACAGTTCATGTGCGTCACACTCATTTCTCCTCTTTTCCAATGAATTTTAATTATTATTCATTAATGTATTTATTTATTTTTAGGTTCCAGGTCTTCGTCTTCTCTGCACTAATAATAATAATAATAAAAAAATAATACTAGCCTAATAAAAAAAAATAGTATATTAAGTAAGGCCTATTATTTAAGTTGTGGTTAGTCACTTGCATCTTTAACACAGCCAAGTTTAGTCATCTCTAACCAGGCTCTGTGTTCACTCTAAAATTTGTGTACCACATAAAAATGAGTACAAAAATGTGCCCCTAGAATCAAAGGTGGCTCTGACACTGCTTTGCTTCTCTGTACAGGAAAATGAAATGCAGCATCAGATCAGAACGTATTCATCAGTACGTGAGACAACACAATAGATGCAAGAATGAATGAAGCTATAACTGAACTCACAGTCTGTCCTGAAGTTCTGGTGTGTCTGGCATGGTACCAAGTTGGAAAAGCATGCTCTTGATTTGACCAGCTATGCACAGACAAATATGAGACATTATAACTTTAAAATATGAGAAAAGACAAATTGTGTTTACTTAAGAACTTCTCTTCTCTTCAAGTGTGAGTTTCTATGTAAAACATATCTACTCACTGTTTAGTGTGATTTTCTGGATGTTTGAGCTGCATGTCTGAGTGAGGTTGTTGAAATCTCTCGGCTGTGAGTGACTGCTGTCCATCATTCTGTAAGACATGATGACTAACAAAACAACACAGCTGTTTACATCAGATGTCATTCATTATATCATATTCACAAATTATAACAGATAATTATATTACAGGTTGATATTTAAAGATACAAATGTAAACCATTGATAAAACTGAGCAAATCTAAAAATGTACTGCGTAACTTACTCAATGCAATAAGACATTGAGCAGGCCCTTCGCCTGATAACATAATTATTACTATATTTAATTTCATGTTGTCATCTGAAATGATTCAACAATGCTTGCAGTAATGTCACCGACATGGGAAACTGTTTCAAAAAAAGAAACTGGGAATGAATCGCATACCTGAGATGCTCAGATGCGGCAACGCACTGCTCTTCTCTCACAGAAATAGAGTAAACCGATAGAATGGCAAAAAAACACATTAACGTTGACATCGAGTGGGCGGGGCTTATTGAGCCACTTCTAGGGGTCTAAGAATACAATTTCTTATACTTTTTTATTTTCTCTTTATTTATGCGGTTTAATGTTTATAAGTGTCGATATGATTGTGTAAATTACTGACTAGACCCTTGATAAAAAAAACACAAGCGCGTCTTTGTCAAATGATACTTGTTACATTTCTCAGCGCTTTTGAGGGCGTCCAATCAAAGTCGTTTGTGATTACAGAATAGGAGTAGAACGGTGTATTAAATGATTGCATACAGTTTTGGTGTCCGATTTTTGTTTATATGTCAGGGACCAGTCACTGGAAAAAATAAATGTAAAACAGTACAGGTTTGCAAATTTCTCCAATAAGACAAAACCCTTTCTAAATGGCAATATATGGTTCAAAGAAGCGTTCTGCTTTTTGAGCCACAGTGCGCCCTCTGGAACAAGAACATGGTTTTGTCTGCTATTAGACATTAATATTGTCCACCTAATGTGTACTTTTGAAGGATGCCTGGATTCACATTAGACACAGTTCATGTGCGTCACACTCATTTCTCCTCTTTTCCAATGAATTTTAATTATTATTCATTAATGTATTTATTTATTTTTAGGTTCCAGGTCTTCGTCTTCTCTGCACTAATAATAATAATAATAAAAAAATAATACTAGCCTAATAAAAAAAAATAGTATATTAAGTAAGGCCTATTATTTAAGTTGTGGTTTATCCTAACATTGCGCGAATGGAAGGGTTTTCTTTTGGAGAAAATAAGCTCTTTGGCAGCAAGATTCCTGTCTCATGACTTTTATAGGATAATAGATCTCACACACAAGCCTCATCACATGACTTCAGTTACACTGAGGCCTCTTACAGAGTGCTTGTGCTGTGGGAAAAAAAAGAGAGCAATAATTTAAAAAGCAATTCGTTTTTTAGTGTTTTAAAGAAACTCAAAAGACATGCTATAAAGGCAGGTTATTGTATTAGGCTATTCGTTTTGTTGGTTGGATTTTGCATTCCTTTGCAGTTCTCAAGAAGAGGATTGTTCTTATTTCCTGCTTTTATTGCTCTCACTTCATATATTGCGTAAATTGGACTGTCGCCTCTGGCAAATTCTTACCAGAAAGATGATCATTGTAACTAACCTGAGTTTATTTAATATAGATTATATCTGTGTTAATTAGTAGCCTAATAGATACCCTGTTGCAACAACAAAATTTACATTTACCTTCATGTGCTTTTTAAAAATTAATTACATAAAAAAAAAATTATTCAAGGACAAGTTAATGCATTTTTATAAATCACAAAATGTGGGGTTAGTCTAGAACTCTGCCTCGGATCCTGATCCTCAAGCTAGGGAGACCAGTCCGCGTTTGAAGCTAGGGCTCTTTTTAGGCCTATGTTAAAGGGCTCATATGTCGTTGCTAAAAAAGAACATTATTTTGTGTATTTGGTGTAATGCAATGTGTTTATGCGGTTTAAGGTTCAAAAAACACATTATTTTCCATATAATGTACATTATTGTTTCTCCTCTATGCCCCGCCTTTCTGAAACGCGTCGATTTTTACAAAGCTCATCGTTCTGGAAAAGCGAGGTGTGCTGTGATTGGCCAGCTATCCAGTGCGTTGTGATTGGCTGAATACCTCAAGCATGTGACGGAAATGTTACGCCCCTCACCATACTGTGATGCCGTCTCCCAGCAGGACGAGACAAAACCAATAAAACCCATTACAAACGAGGCATTTGTTACATCCAGTGGGGACATAATTACTGATTACAATGACTTATACTGTCTTTTTACGTGTTGCGTATCGCGCCGCGTAAACATAAAACCATGTCTGCATTTGTGATCTGAGAAATGACAAACAACAAGCGCTACTCTACACTGCTCAAAACTCACGTTTGAATTTGATCAGTGGCAAATTATTTAAATATAAAAAACATACTTACAGGCTGTGAGTCAGAAGCACCAGACTGTCCTTGCAAAGTTGGAACTGCCCCACTTTATAGAAACAGCCTTTGTGCCACAGACGCATTGTAGGCTACTGGTTCAGGAAACAGTCCTCATCCTCCATAAAATGCGCAGCACACATCTGAATATTTGAGTTGAACTGTTCTGGAACAGTGTTGTAAATACAACTTAACCACTGATTTCTAGTTGTGTCCTCTTTTGGAAGGCCAAACAAAGTAGTTTCGCTTTCACAACAAAACACACAGCGACTCCACGACATGGCAGCGGCGGCAACAGCAAGAATTAAAGTTACGTCTTCTTTTTTTGCCATTTAGGCGGCGTTATGCAAATCTTCCCACATCGTGAGGTAGACATGTGGGGGTGTGTCAGAACGAGCCGTTTTAGGTAGGAGTGGTTGACTCTTAACTTTTATAAAGAATATCTCTTTGGATTTGAGACTTTAGTCTTTGCAACTTTACAGATCTTCTTTATGCACCAAGAGCTTGTAACACTCCAAAGAGAAAGGAAAAATTGAAATCGCATCATATGACCCCTTTAAAAAACTGGACGCAACTTTTAATAATATAGCCAGAAGAGGGCGCTGTCACTTCAAGTCACTCATACTCAATAACCTCCTAAAGCTAGCTTAACCACTGAATCTCGACCAGATCGCGGCAAAAGTCATCACCATGTCATCATTATGAGTCTCGAAATATGCACGTTTTAGCTTTCTTTTATCATAAGTACTTGTATTGTGCATTGATCATTGTTTATGTGCATAAAAGCATACATTTAATCTTTTAATCGCATAAAGCGTCCATGTCTCTTTTGGAGACTTGAATTAAATCTTGAACATTTTATTTGTGTGGACTTCAAATGGATGGACAAAAAGAGAGTATTAAAAATATCTTTTTTAATAAGTTTTGTAGGTTTGGACTGAAACGACATGAGGATGAGTAAAAGATGACATAATGTTCATTTTTGGGGGAACTCCTTAAATATCAACCTGTTTTAAGTATGTAGGCCAGCGTTGTTACCTATTAATGAGCATAATCACTATTAAAACTGATAATAACGCTAATATATGATACCATTCCTCAATTAAAAGGGGGCTTAACAAGGCTATGGATTTGTAATGTGTATTGTCTTTAAGGACTATATTCTTGTTGCTTAATTTAATAACTTTTTGCTTTCATTTCCTTGAAGGTATTTAAAGGAAATTTAATGCAACCTTGGAGAAGTTACAACTGCATTGAAGGCCCAAGTGCAACACTGAATGTACCCACTGGAGAGCGGTATGAACATAAGCTAGGCTACCTCTTCTATTAAAATACATACCGACACATAAGAATTGTTATAAACTAAAATAATATATATATATATATATTCCCTTGAATTTATTTTCTGGGAATATGTTATCTGAAAGTGTCTATTTAAATGTGTTGGTTTGTCTGTTTATTTTTCAGTGACCCTAAAGCAAAGGAGTTGCTGAATCCAATTACAGGTCTGACCTGTTCACAAGATATGTCCAGGTAAAAGCAAGATAATCAGAATCAATATACAAATGAGGGTCAATATATTGAGAGCCAAACCTTTAACACTATCTATAATCCTAAACTAAGCTCCTGAATCTGACACTAAACGAGTTTTATGTGTGAAGAGTAAACGCTAGGCTTTAACATTGTGCTGCACAGACCCCATGTGCCATTTTCCCAAGAGTCTCCTGTATATTACATAAAAATGCCAATTTTTTTTCAATTTTAAAACACTGTGGTATTTCACAGATGTTGTTATAGTCATGCCTGATTTCAGACTGATTTATTACAATGATTTTTAATTCAGTTCTATTCTGATCTTAAGTGTGCATGTGTAAGATCAGCAATAACTAATTGAGTCATGTATTTCTTGTACCAGATATTGTTCTTTGTAGATTTGTAGTTATAGAGTAGCACTGTAGTCATCATAGAACAATGCATTTTAGTTTAGTATTACTTTTAGCAATTTAATTGCACATACATACTGTATATCATAGTTGGCATAGTGTATTATTTAAAAGACTTGAGTTTGTGTGCCATGTGTTGCCATCATAACCATTCCTTACTAAAATGGTGTGCTATTCTTTAAATGTAAAAACATAATTTCAAGAAGTGCCAGTATTTGAAGAAATGTCACTGTTAAATTCTCTTTAAAATAAACGACTTGATCTGTCATGACTGTAAAGTCAAGTCATAGATATATCTTATTACACCTACAATAAAGTTTGAATCTAACCAAATCGTGCATTTACTTGATCAAAAAAATACAGCAAAAACCGTACTATTGTGAAATCTTGTTATAGAAACTGTTGTCTATTATAAACTGTAATTTATTCCTGTGATGCAAAGCTGAATTTTCAGCATCATTACTCCAGTCTTCAGTGCCACATGATCCTTCAGAAATCATTCTAATATGCTGATTTGCTGCTCAAGATTATTATTATCAATGTTGAAAACAGTTGTGCTGCTTTATATTTGGATCCTTCAGAAATCATTCTAATATGCTGATTTGCTGCTCAAGATTATTATTATCAACAGTTGTGCTGCTTTATATTTTTGTGAAAACGTAATACGTTTTTGATGAAAATAAAAAATAAAAAAAGAACAGCATTTATTTGAAATAGCATTTTTTGGTAACATTGTAAAAGTCTTGTCACTTTTGGTCGATTTAATGCATCCTTGCTGAATAAAAGTATTAATTATTGAAAAGAAGAAAACTAAACAAATCTTAGTGACTCCAAAGTTTGAATGATAGTGTTTTAAAAGTATTATTTTATCTTGAGATTGCATAATGTTATATTATATAAGAATGTAATATTTGTAATATTAGTAACACCTAATTGTCAGGTAATATGTTGAAAAACGTGAAAATTCGCTTTTTAAAAGGGACAATTTCACCTAAGGTGGTTGTGTATATTATTCGAGGTTGAGGTTCCTTTTTCAGAGGATCATAAGATCCAGCGTAAGAAACATTTGAAGGATTATTTTACATGTATGATACTTTCAGTGTTGTTAAATAGTGAGATTATTGGTTCAGTTAAACAGTCTGGTGAGCGCTTGCCTCTGTTTGTTTCTCTCCTGAGCCACTGGAGTCAAAGGTCATAGTGCATTCCCACTTTTTCTCATTGTGTCATAGATAAAACATCTCTCTCTCTCTCTCAATGGCCATTTCTTTCCTTATCATTCTAAGTCGTTCATCACCTCTCTTTCTCTTTCAAAGTTCCTTCCTCTGTCATCAATACGACCTTAGCATCTCCCTTTTGACCCCTCTAAAGACTTCCCCCTTCCCTTACCCTGTCCTTTCTCAGGGGCTATCAGAATGTATCGGACACTTTGTCGCCAAAGCCATTCATCAATCAAACCAATCAAATCTTTCCTTATTACCCAAACATGCCTCTGGCATACCAGTCACAGCACAACTCATCGCATAAAAGTTACACGTTTACATGCATGCGCGTCACTTTTGATTGTAATCCGGGATGGCTGTACCGGACATTGGCCAATTCCGTTGGGCAAGATCGTGTGTATTTGGAAAGTACCACAAAGAGCTCATAAATCACACTGCTTAGAGGATGAGTGTGAGCAAGATTCCTTTTAGGAATGGAATGAAGAACAGTCGTCTTGGAACCTGAGGTTTAGCATCCAGTGTGATCTTGATCTACCTTTTCTTGTAAATGCCTCTTACACAATAAAAGTCACTTGGGTAAGAAGGTATTTTCCAAGACCAGTAATGCCGTGTAAATGTCTATTAAATGACTCAAACAAACAGTCAATTAGAAAACAATTCTGTTGTCTGGCACAACCTTTGTCTTCATTGCATTATAAATAAATGGTTAACATATTGGTGTAGTTTCGGAATACTGTTTATTAGAGTAGGTTTTCAACTACACTCTAAAAAATGCTGGGTTGTTCCAACCCAACTTTGGGTCAAATATGGACTAACCCAACCGTTGGGTTACATTTTTACATTAAATGTTTAACCCAAAAGTTGGGTTAGTCCATATTTGACGCAAAGTTGGGTTGAAACAACCCAACGTTTTTTAGAGTGTAGTGGCCACTTGCGGTAAGGTTACTGGCAACAGGGAAAAACAAGAAAATGTAGGATAGCAACATAAAAGGCACTTGTTAGAGTCCATTTATACAGTCCTCTGGGGCTGAGTGCAGATGTAAGAGAATTTGTCCCACAATTTGTCCCATGAGCCTGTGTGCATCCAAATTGTCTGTTGGCACCGCTAAAACTGTTAACTAAACTTTTGTGGTTGTTGAAACATTGTTTGAAAAGCTTTAGGCTATATACTTTATATATATGCTTTATTATACTGTATATGAATTTCTCTTGTGTATTGTGCTTATATTGTAGCCAAAAGTCAGTTTTTACAGTTACACACACTGTGTGAAAAAAATGTGCGTTATTTTGAACAGAGTACTTATTATGGAAATAATATATTTTAAAAGAAAATACTTAAGTGAGAAATAAATGTAATGTTTTCAGACACCTTATTGCAAGTTTATTGTAATTAGATTAAAATGTGTTACATTTATATTAAATACAATTAGCTGAACTTATGAGTGCTTTTTGTCCCACTTATGTAGAACTTCAGTTCATCTTTATATGATTTTTCACAATAACTTCTATTGTCTTTGGTATTTATGATAAACTAAAATATACTTTAATGTCAAAATTGTGTGTCCCATTTTTTAAATATATTTGTAATTACACATTTGTATGAAGTTGCAATTTATGGAATATCAAATAAAACACTGTAGCATTAAATTTATAATCAAGTACTTTAAATGTGCTTTAGTATGTTAGTCAACACAACAAAATTATTTTGGGCCACCACTTGCCTGATGTAAAATCTGTGCCTTGAGGCAAATTAAGTTAACAAACACATTATTAGATGATGCATTACTTTATTATGCATTGAGGAAAAAAAAGTCTTCATTCCTGTTGGATGGAAAATTATTGGAAAGCCAACTTACTAAGCACCTCGACTAAGCAAACACTAGGCAGAGAGTAGTTTTAGTGAGGATTCGGATGTTTACGAAACCACACCTTTGGACAAACAGAGTCAGTGCTTACCTTCCTGCAGTGGGATCGTTTTTCAGAGGACAGAGGGTCAGATGGCAACAATTATCACACCCCCACTCAATCCTGACAGCAGCGCTGAGGGTCAGTTAGTGGTGGGCAACAGCACAGACTATAGCCACCATCACTCTTTCTTATAAGGGGCTTTTTTGCCCATCCTATATACTTTTCTTTGTGTGTTTTCTGTATCTTCTGCTAATTATTTGTGTGAAGAGACAATGTGATGCTGTGTTTCATATCCTGACCTGAACAGTTCTGTAATCGTAGAAAGTATGCCAGACATCAGTGTTGCTGTTTGTACATTATAAAGCAGTTCCAGTGCTGAATACTCATTGGTCAGTTTTACTAAAACAAATTATACAACAGTTAAATCTAGATTCCGGCATTCCAAGACTTCATAAATGTAGTCAGCAATGGGGCTTTTCACTGTTTGTGTCACTTGTCTATGTTTGCGCATTCCAGACAGACTGTCAGTATGGAGGGGATTTTTCAGTGACTCCTTCTGCAGGCTACATTGTTTCGCCAGTAGGTGGCAGCAAGTCTTTATAAGTGAGTCATTGTATCATTCAGACAACTGATTTGTTTTTAATACTTATTCATTGAGATTCATTCAGGAACAAAACGCCACTAATGCATGTTGCTTGGAAACATGCAACAGTTGATGGTATTTTGGGATTGTTTGGAACAATTTTTTTTTGGTGGAGCATAAACAGATTTTTTTTTTTGTCATATTGTTGAATTGATGTTGTCGGATGTTGCCCTTCACTTCTGCTCTCTAAAGATAACTTTATCAATAATCTTCCAGATCTATCACAAATGCTCTCTTTAAAAGTTCAGAAGACTTGCTGCTAGGACATATATTATGAATACAGAATTGTCTAACACTCTAGACAGTGTCCTACCCCTCCATTTAAAGGGGTCATATGATGCTTTTTTAAAGATCATTATTTTGTGTATTTGGTGTAACAGAATATGTTGACATGCTTTAATGTTCAAAAAACACATTATTTTTCAAATAATGTACATCATTGTAGGTCCTCTATGCCCCGCCCTCCGTTTTCTACAAAGTCCCTCTTTCCGACAAGCGCAGTCTGCTCTGATTGGCCAGCTGACCCAGTGCATTGTGATTGGCCGAACACTGCAGTGATGAATCTGGTATGTGTTTGCAGTACACAAGCCACGGTTAAGACAGCTGACTCCACTTTGATGTGACGCTCTCTCTCTCTCTCTCACATGTGCAAAACTCTGCATTTGAACAGTCAATAGCAAATATTTAAACTAATAACAAAACAGTAGCTGATTCAGAAGCGCCAGATTGTCATAGCAAAGTCAGAATTACCTCCTCTCCTAGGTTCACGAAACGGTCGTCCATAAAATGCATTGCTGCTCTGTTGTAAGTAATCTTAAAGATTCCTAAATGCATCTACTTTCGGAAGGCCAAATAAAGTGCTTTTGCTTTCGCCTAGAAACACACAGCGTCTCCCTGACATGCTGCTTCAACACTATAACTGCGGTTACTGAAACCACGTCTTCTTTCTATTTGCGTGAACATTTGGGCGGCATTATGCTAATATTTCCACATAGTGAGGTAGATATGTGGGGGCGTGTTAGAACGAGCCGTTTTAGGGGGGCGTGGCAGCGTCTTAACTTTGATAAAGAATATCTCTTTGGTTTTGAGACTTTGGTCTTCAGGGATCTTATCTATGCACAATCAGCTTGTAACACTCCAAAGAGAAAGGAAAACTTGAAATCGCATCATATGACCCCTTTAAGGACAGTTAAAGTAAAAAAAAAAATACTTAAAGCAATAGTACACCCAAAAAATACTCAACCTCTGGCCATCCAAGATATAGATGAGTTTGTTTCTTCATCAGAACGGATTTGGAGAAATTGAGCATTACGTCACTTGCTCACCAATGGATCCTCTGCAGTGAATGGGTGCCGTCAGAGTCCAAATAGCTGATAAAAACATTACAATAAGTAATCCTCATGACTCCAGTCCATCAGTTACTGATGTCTTGTGAATTGGAAAGTGTTTGTAAAAATAAAAATCCATCATTAATGTGGTTTTAACATCAAACCATCGCTTTCGGCCAAAATACAAATCCATAATAACGCTTCCTCCAGTGAAAAAAATCCATCCACTTGTTGTTATCTCATATCAAAACTCACCAGAATATTTGTTTACAACTGTTTTGGACTGTTTTCACTTGTAAACCTATGTAGATAAATCTGTGCATATGTCTCTCCTGATTCAGATGAGATGAATTTTGGGTGAGCTGTTCCTTTAATAATTTCTCACTCTCATGTTTTTTTTGTTTTTCTTCCATGGAATAAAAATAATCTTCACACAACTAATGTTCATACAGTGACTGATCAAAGTGACCATGTCTGTGAGGATCCAGGAAGGACAAAAATGTCATAATGACTATACATATGACTATATGTTCCGAGTCTTCTGATGCTGTATGATTCATAGTGTGAGGAACAGAGTGAAATTTAAGTCGTAGTCAAGCCGTTATTCAGGAAAATCTTCCCTCCACTGCAGCTGTTAAATCCATATTATGTTATTACCCATATTCAAAAATAAGATTTTAGAGCTTAAGCAGAGAGGAACTTTATTATTGAATAGCAATCATACTTTCAGAATTTCAGTCTGTTTGCATGTAAAGCAATAACACTATTATTTATCAGGGGACACTATTAACTAGCAGCTTATTAGTATGTATGTTACTAGCATATTGGCTGTTTATTATTACTTATAAAGCACACATTAATACCTTATTCTGTACACCCTATCCCATACAGCTACTACAACAAATTACCTTACTATCAGTAAGCGGAAAGGATTTTTTTAGGAAGTAAGGAAGTGTTACCTATAAAATGATCAATGGATTTAGAAGGATTTTATTATTGTTTTATTTTGATTTAATGGTGTCCCCCCCCCCCCCCCCCCTAAAAAAAAAAAATTTTTTTTTAAAGAGG
>NW_015505610.1:1660980-1663704 GCF_001515645.1 Sinocyclocheilus grahami | reverse complement strand
TGAATTGGTGGGTTTTTGTTAAATGTGAGCCAAAATCATCACAATTAAAAGAACCAAAGACTTAAACTACTTCAGTCTGTGTGCATTATTGAATGTATTTAATACACGAGTTTCACAATTTGAGTTGAATTATTGAAATAAATTAACTTTACCACGACATTCTAATTTATTGAGATGCACCTGTATATTAAATAAATGTTTGCGGGAATTTTCCAAACGTGCGAAACCTGCGAAAATGAGTAAAACCAAAATGCGCAATCCCGCACCGAGATTTAGGACGTGATTAAACAAATCTTCTATTATATAGAGATTTGTAAAATAAATTTCCACAACTTTTCTAAAGCTTTCTGGGTTTTTCATGACCGTACGAACCCTGTAATAAGAATTTTTTTTTTTTTTTTTTTTTTGTTTTGATTGCCCCCCCCCCCCCCCTCATTAATAAAAGAAAGTTGTTTTATAAGGGGGAAAAAACATCTGGCAGCTGTTTTTACCAGAATAATTACATAATTTAAAACATACAGTAAAAATATAAAGAACTTTACAGAACAACTTTTTCCAAAATATCAAAAAAGGTAAACACCAGTATATTGACATCATCATGATAACACACAACACTAAAATAATGCAATGAACATTAATTTAATGACATGATATGTAAAATCTCAATGTATATGAATGATAAGAAAAACACATAAGAAATACAAATATTTAAATCATGCAGAGAAATCTAGGAATGTTAGTTTACGGATTTAACTGCAAATTATAAGATGACTTATTTATTTTTTACTTCCAAATACTGAACATTTAACAATATTTAGTTTTTACAATAAAATTACATGAAAGATTTTGTATGTCCAATTTTTTTTATATAGTAAAAAAGTTACCATTAAAGTTTTACCACAGCAATTTAAAAAATGTTATTCTATATTTTATAACCCCTATGAACATGTTTTTATGGAACGTAGATACATACATATTCTCAAATATCTCCTTTTTGAAAATATAACGGCAAACAGTTTCCATTCATTAATTAATTAATTTACTATAAGTTACTATTTAGTGAAAGGAAATTATACAAAGGTAAGACTGGGCCAAACTATTATTCAACAGGACAATGTTTGACTTCAATAACAATCCTGTTAAGACTACAAGGATGCTGATGAATGTTTATTTATTTAATTTTTTTTCTATTTCATGTTTTTAATCTTAATACAAATACTACTGCATATGTAACAGAACTCCTGGGTCAGTACCAAAACCTGTGTGTTTTAGACAAATGCCACATTTGATTGGCTGGATGAGTGGAGGATAGAGAGTAGAAGTCTTACCCATCCTGACCTTTGGCTCTGCTTTAATCTGATCAAGGGTCAAGGAAGGTTCATGCCAATCGTAATGACTTCCTCCTATTAAAGTTTGATATACGTGGTGTTTACCAGCACAGCCACTATGTCACGATTTCAGCACTAAATCCTGTCAGAAGTGATAGGTACAGATTTAAAGAGATGACAACATTGTGTACTTCTGCTTCTAATCAGTGATAGTGGCTGATGAAGCACACAAACACATGTCCAAAGGTGCTGTGGTGACACATGGTGCTGTGATGGTATCAGATAGTAATAGAAGGATATTTTCATTATTGTATTGTAAGTGTCATGTATCTAGAACCCCTAATAATAATAACTATTTTAACATTTTTTTGCTGGAAAAACTCAGCAGAACAAAAATGTTTATATGTTTGTGTTTAATCGTGCTTAATTGTTTTAAATGTGCAATTGTAGTGCACTTCGAATCTTAAACCAATTTTAAATATATTTTAATTTTAAATGTAGTGTACTTGCAAAATATATATTATTAAAAAAGTCAACTTAAGCGTCCCTAAAGTTTTCTTTCATAATATGTTTCTTAAGACAAATGTATAATTTTAAAAAGGGCACTGTCATAACTATATGTGTATATGTAAAAGTACAGTATATCACAGAAGTGAGTACACCCCTCACATTTTTGTAAATATTTTATTATATCTTTTCATGTGACAACACTGAAGAAATGACACTTTGCTACAATGTAAAGTAGTGAGTGTACAGCTTGTATAACAGTGTAAATTTGCGTTCCCCTCAAAATAACTCGACCCAGCATTGCTGCAGAGTTTGAAGGGGTGGGGGGTCAGCCTGTCAGTGCTCAGACCATACGCCGCACACTGCATCAAATTGGTCTGCATGGCTGTCGTCCCAGAAGGAACCCTCTTCTAAAGATGATGCACAAGAAAGCCTGCAAACAGTTTAGGACATGACTAAGGACATGGATTACTGGAACCAAGATAAACTTATTTGGTTAAGATGGTGTCAAGCATGTGTGGTGGCAACCAGGTGAGGAGTACAAAAACAAGTGTGTCTTGCCTACAGTCAAGCATGGTGGTGGGAGTGTCATGGTCTGGGGCTGCATGAGTGCTGCCGGCACTGGGGAGCTACAGTTCATTGAGGGAACCATGAATGCCAACATGTAGTGTGACATACTGAAGCAGATCATGATCTCCTCCCTTCGGAGACTGGGCCGCAGGGCAGTATTCCAACATGATGACGACCACTGCCTTGCTAAAGAAGCTGAGGGTAAAGGTGATGGATTGGCCAAGCATGTCTCCAGGCCTAAACCCTATTGAGCATCTGTGGGGCATCCTCAAATGGAAGGTGGAGGAGCGCAAGGTTTCTAACATCCACAAACTCCGTG
>NW_015505610.1:1635310-1660905 GCF_001515645.1 Sinocyclocheilus grahami | reverse complement strand
GTATATATAAATATATATATATATATATATATATATATATACATAATATATATATATATATATATATATATATATATATATATATAATATTTTGTGTCATGCCTTGACGAAGTACACTTATTTTGATGTGTTCACTAACATACTAAAGTACATGCAAAGTACTTGATTATAATTTTAACTGTTGTGTGTTATTCAATATTACATTTAAAGTTAATATATTTTAAATGCACTACATTGCAACTTCATCATTACAAATGTGTAATTACAAATATATTTGAATACATGCTACAGTTTTTAATAGAAAAGACATTCTGTGTAATGTAGCCTATATTTTAGTTGATAAATGCTTGTCAGTACATTCAGCATAAAGATGTATTTAGATCAAAAAACACTTAAGTTTAGCTAATTAAATTTAATATAAATTTAAATGATAAACTTTCATGACTTGCATTACTGTCTTTAAGTCCTAAAAATGTTTTTTGTTCGTTTGTTTTTGCTTTTTTCCATGCCATGCAGGTCAGTAGAGTGCTTCAGCTGCGACGTCAAAACCTGGAAGACTAATTCACAATGGGTTCTCTCGAGATTTTCCAATAGTCCAAGTATCACCAAGCTATTTTTCCACTGACCTTATTTTACTCATGAATTGAAAAAACCCAGAATAAAAACTCTTAAGAAAATCTCAAGAAAAACCATGGTGAATTGACGTCATGGCTGCAGCACTCTGTGCGGTCCAAAGTTTTACAAAAACAGTTCAACATATCTTCTTTTTTGTAGTGACACATTACAGGGGTCATTGGATGCCCATTTTAAACAAGTTGATTTGATTCTTTAGGGTCTTAATGAAAAGTCTGTAACATAGTTTGGTTAAAATTTCTCAATGGTAGTGTAAAAAACTTTTTTTACCCTGTCAAAAACAGCTCTTTTCAGAGCAAGCCGTTTTGTAGCATTTTCCTTTAAATGTTAATGAGCTCTGCTGACCCCGCCCCTCTCGTCCGAGCTGCTCTCTGATGGACTGTTTACTTTATCCGCAATCATCGTGAAACTTGCTAATTATCACATTATTAGGAAAGGCGATTTGCAAAGATTCATTAAAAAACCTTATACTCACTTCTTCTGTAGGTGAAGCTGGAACACGAATGATTCGCACGAACATAGACGCATTTATCTTGCGTCTATGTTCGCATCTCCTTTAAAAACAAACGTAATCCACTGCATCTTCAGCGGCTCAGATGTCAGGAGTAAATGACTACTTCCATGTTCATTATTACATCCAACAACAGAACACCTCAATCGCTTAGGAGTCATTCTTGTCTACATCTGCTCCGGCGGTGAAACAATGGCGGACTGATGACAGCTCACTCAGGGTGGGTCTAAGGTAAGACACCAGTCCAGTCTGTGCTGAAACGCTACTGTCAATCAAACTATCGTGGGCGGGTGCCTATTTTTGTGACGTCAGACAGACAGGCATCTGAGATCGGCTCGATTTGAGAAAGGGGTAAAGATTTGAGTAGATAAAAAAAAACACTGGGTGGATTTTTATCATTATAGAGTGGTTGTGTACACACACTGCCAACACACATTTCTCACAGCTTGTAAAAGTGCATGTAGCCTCCAAAGACCCCTTTAAGGGAACTTTATCAAAAGTAATGTATAGTAAAAGTCAAAAAACCTTACCAAAAGTCATGTAAAGTAAAAATATATATTTTTAAAAAGGGCCATTTTTTATAATGAATATACTTTTTTTTCTAGTTATGTATTAATTATGAGTAAATCATTGTAACGTGGCTCAAAAGGGTTGAGAAACACTAAAACGAGAGAATTAAGAGTTATTCAGAGAGATTCTCTTAACTCTCCATTGGGTGGCGACAACTATTGGCACTCACAGGGAATCTGTCAAATCTGCCAGCCAGTAGATGTGGCTCATCAGACATTTAGAGCAGGACTTTTTGTTCTTGTGCAGCTCATGATGTCTTGTAGTCACAGGCATGACTGGTGGTTTCTCAGTGTCACTATGCACACATGTGGATTTACACACTCTCCACAGCTGGGAATAAAACAGTGTTACTCTCCGGTTCCGCTGATTGAGAAAGAATAACCGCTCTCCAAACGTGTGAGAATGTGGAGGCTGGACGTGTATCAGCAACTCCAGCTGGAAGGAACAAGTGAATGAGACGGAAAAGGAGAGAGAAACAAAGAGAGGGAGAGGAAGAGGTCATCTGTTTCCCCTCTCTGTAACACACCTGTAGAGAACAAACACTCACGGAGCAGTTTCTCAGTCCTTTGGGAAAATTGGGAAAGAAACTTTCCATGTGTTTAGTAGTTCACTTCCATTCTCAGTATAATTTAGCTCTCATTGGCAAAATACCTTCCCATGATGCAGTGCAGGGCACACACTGCAGAATAAAGGAGCAGACGATATGAGCTTTTAATTCCTGATATTAGCAGACGCTGTTATTGGGAGAAGAGGGGAGAGAGAGAGGGAAGGAGGATATGCATCGCTTCCTGATGTGTTTATACTTCTCACACACTTTTCTTCCTGTCCTGGCTGTATTTAGACTTCCTCTTTCACTGGGGCTATTTTGAGGCCTGTTGTTGTCCTGCCAAGACGCACATCCACATGTGTTTGAAAGAATACTGACTCGGAGATTATAAAGGTGCTGATATAAAAGAGAGATTTTGAACGACTGCGTCAAACTAAAAGGAGACGAACAATTGGGGAATTGATTTGAAAACAAGTTGTAGGTTGTCAGCCAACTCACTATTTAAAATGCACTCACTCATTCTAGCAGTTTCAGTATGACAGTGTATCTTTAGCATGACATTTGTATTGCCAACGCAGTCGAAGTTTAGCTGCCCTGTTGAAAAAAACAGCATATGCTGGTTAGGTATGTTTTGACGCTGGGATGCTGGTTTAAGCTGGTCCTTTGCTGGGTTAAGCTGGTCCTTTTGCTGGTTTACGCTGGTCCTTTGCTGGTTTATGATGGTCCTGTTTTATGAAGGACCAGCTTAAACCAGCATCCCAGCGTCAAAACCTACCTAACCAGCATATGCTGGTTAGGTAGGTTTTGACGCTGGGATGCTGGTTTAAGCTGGTCCTTTGCTGGGTTAAGCTGGTCCTTTTGCTGGTTTACGCTGGTCCTTTGCTGGTTTATGATGGTCCTGTTTTATGAAGGACCAGCTTAAACCAGCATCCCAGCGTCAAAACCTACCTAACCAGCATATGCTGGTTAGGTAGGTTTTGACGCTGGGATGCTGGTTTAAGCTGGTCCTTTGCTGGGTTAAGCTGGTCCTTTTGCTGGTTTACGCTGGTCCTTTGCTGGTTTATGATGGTCCTGTTTTATGAAGGACCAGCTTAAACCAGCATCCCAGCGTCAAAACCTACCTAACCAGCATATGCTGGTTAGGTAGGTTTTGACGCTGGGATGCTGGTTTAAGCTGGTCCTTTGCTGGGTTAAGCTGGTCCTTTTGCTGGTTTACGCTGGTCCTTTGCTGGTTTATGATGGTCCTGTTTTATGAAGGACCAGCTTAAACCAGCATCCCAGCGTCAAAACCTACCTAACCAGCATATGCTGGTTTTTTCAACAGGGTAATGATTAAAAAAATGAAATTAATAGTGAGGAAAAGAAAAAGAAAATATATAGAAAAATCTATAATAATAGTCATATGTATTTAGTAAGAAGCGATGTAATAAGTGGAGTGTATTATTTAACCGGCTGACTGTACGTTATTCTTAAGTTGGTGTTTAAGAGAGAGAAAGATTGATAAACTTGGCAACTTTTTTATTTATTTATTTATTTTATGGTCTGTCTGTCTTTTCACTGAGGACATTCCATAACGTGACACGATGATGTCTTCCTGTGATTCTCACTCTTGATCCATACATGCTATCTCCTTTCCTGTTTATCAGAGTCGGTCTGAACTAACATTTAGTCATCAGCAAATGTCTGTCATCTGCAGTTTTACACAGGATCCCTACTCAATCTAATGGTGAACATTACAAGGCTGGATGAAAACTTAAGGGAGAACTGGAATCTTTAGAAAATGTAAAAAATAAAAAAAATCACATTTTACTTGTAGTTAATTTAAAAAAAATGAAACAGTAATGTTACTAAAAAAACAAACAAACATTACTTAACATGAACTAGCAATGAAGAATAACTTTAAAGCATTTGTTAGCTAATACTTATTTCAACATTTACTAATTCATTGTTAAAATCAAAAGTTGTATCTGTTAATATTATTAAATTTTAATATTACTTAATAATAATAATTATTATTATTATTTAATCACAAAGGCGTTTCATTTGTGAAATATGTATACTAATATTGCATCTGCAAATTCACATTGCATTTTCCAAAAGCAAAATAATAGTTCTTACACTGATAAAAAAAAAAAAGAAGCAAACTAAGAATGGCAATATCTAAATTCGTCTAAAAAATATTATTTGATCACTAAATCATCCTAAATAAATTAATTCTAAAATGATTTTATGAGTTAAAGTAGAAATAATTTGTGAAGGTTTTGAAATTAATTCTTGATTTTTTTTACACTTTAATAATGCTTTATTAAGAAAAATCTAAATGAAAAAAAAGCACATCTAGGTGTTTCTGTACAATCTCTTGCTATATACACAGTATTTGCATGGTGACTATTGCTCCTATGTAAAGCTTGTGGTTTATCTGCTTTTATATTAACAAACTGCTTTTACCACAAATTATCCGTCATCAATGCTCAGTAAAATGAAATGTCTCTGTGTTTGTCACATATGTTAAAATGGGAAATTTTAGCCGCATTGTCCCCTCTGTCCAAAATTGGTGCCCCTTGACCTGAGTACTTAAAGGGTTAGTTCACCCAAAAATGAAAATTAGCCCATGAATTACTCACACTCAAGGCATCCTAGGCGTATATGACTTTCTTCTTTCAGACGAATCCAGTCGGAGTTATATAAAAAATTGTCTTTGATCTCCCAAGCTGTTTAATCGTACTCAGCGGGTGTTGCAGTGATTCAGTCCAAAAGAAGTTAAATAAAGCGCATCCATCCATAATAAAAAGTGCCTCACATGGCTCCGGGGGGTGAGCAAAGGCCTCCTGTAGTGAATCGCTGCGTTTTTGTAAGAAAAAGAACCATATTTAAAATGTAATCAATTTAATCTAGCTTGCGCTCACTGTTGTACACGGAAGCAGCTGATGACGCAAGACGTCGGCGTTGCGCATGAGCCGCTTAGAATTGACGAACGCGGAAGCGCAGGGGAGAGATCAAAACAAAACAACGGTCATGAATTAGAAGTACAAAACGAGGATTTGTAAAGAAGAATGTGGGAGGATTTCTATATAAGCCAAGAGGAGACTGGTTTTCATCTGCTAAAGTAAGGAAACTTTGCTTCCTTTGCTCCTGTTAACAAACGTTGGTTTTCACGAGACTCACCGGCGCATGCGCAACGCTGACCTCATACGTCATCCTCCCGGAGCTGCTTCCGTGTACAACTGTTGGCGCAAGCAAGATTAAAGTGATTATTACATTTTGATTATGGATATTTTTCTTACAAAAACGCATCGATTCGCTACAAGAGGCCTTTGCTCACTCCCCGGGGCCGTGTGAGGGACTTTTTATTATGGATGGATGTGCTTTATTTCACTTCTTTTGGACTGATGAACTGCAACACCCGCTGACTGCCATTAACAGCTTGGAAGATCAAAATCCATTTTTAATATAACTCCGATCGGATTCGTCTGAAAGAATGAAGTCATATATGCCTAGGATGGCTTAAGGGTGAGTAAATAATTGGCTAATTTTAATTTTTGGGTGAACTATCCCTTAATCTCACTATTAATTAGTTATTTTATTAGCAAGCATATTACTAGCATATTGGCTGTTTATTAGTACTTATAAATCACATATTAATGCCATATTCTGCATGACCATAATTTAGATCCCTTAATCCACCCCATATTTAAACTTCACTACTACCTTTCTGGCTATTAATTAGGAGCAAATTAGGAGTTAATTTAGGCTAAGGTCATAGTTAATAGTTAGCTGATATTGAGAATTAGTCCCCAAACTATAGTGTGACCCATTTTACAAAAAGGTCGCATTAGTTAATGCATTAACTAACATTAACTAACAATAACCAATGCATTTGTTACAATATTTATTCTTCTTTGTTAACATTAGTGTATGTTCAGCTGCATGAACTAATATTAACAGATATAACTTATTATTTTAATAATGTATTACAGGGATTCTGAGGGCCTTTAAAGGGTTTTAAAAAGCCTTCACTCTTCCACAAATCAAGGCCGTAAAAAGGTTCTCAGTATGCTTGTCTTGTTTTCCAGTATAAACATCTAAAGCTCCTTGAATCAAGATGCATTTATGAGATGGAAAATTAATATACAAAGTCTTGTTTTCTGGGAAATTTGTGTTGTTTATGCTTAAAACAAGAACAATTATCTGCCAATGGGGTCAGAGAAATATACTTATTGTTTTTTTTCTTCGTGAAAATGCAATTTTTCTGACCCTATTTGCAAATATTTGTTCTTGTTTTAATGATAAACTCACTTAATTTTGTTGTTTAATTTCTTTGTATGTCCTATTTTTTTTAAAACAGTTCTTCACTTTCATTTTTTTGATTGTCTGCTTTGTTCAAAAACACGTGTTTTTGTTTGTATATCATGAGTATATGTCAGGTATCATGTTGTTTATTCCCAAAACAAGCGTCTGCATCCCCACACAGACTGAAATCGGAATGGACCACTTATTTGACATTCCTCAAATGTATTAATCTTACACCGACATGTTTCCACATTCCCGGAAACATGGATTACTCATCAGTGAGCACTCATTCCGGACCCTGGGTGGCTCCTTTCCCTCCAAATGAACAAACATGTGACCACAAACACAAGTGTAGACCAAACATCAGATGAGCTGGAAAATGTCAGTGTTTACATTGTCAGAGAGAGCAATGACGCTCTGGAACTGTTTACTGATTATGTTGAAAAACATGTAATTAATCAGCCCCGCATCGCTCCATGCTTGTTATTATTTGTTGAAACGTGTCCACTAAAGCGTACTGTTAATCAAGGACCATGTCGCTCTCAGAAAGCTCGACGGAACTTGGATTGGCCAACAGGATTTATGTGTAGGCTGTGAGGTCACAGCCGTTCCAGGGAATCTTATCGTATTGGAAGATGTTGCGTTTGTCCATTTCCCTTGTCCTTCTCTGGTCATCTCTGGTCAACATACAGCGGCTAAAATAAGTATCAAACACGTTACCATTTTTCTCAGTAAATATATTTCTAAAGGTGCCGTTGACTTGAAATTTTCACCAGATGTCTTTAACAACCCAAGAAAACAAAACAAATTAAGTTCATTAAGAAAGTAAGTTATGTGTAATAAAATGGAATGACACGGGGGGGAAAGTATTGAACACATGAAGAAAGGGAGGTGCAAAAAGGCATGGAAAGCCAAGACACCAGCAGAAACCTATCAGTAATTAGAAAGCAATCCTGCCCCTTAAAGTGGAAATTAATATTAGCTGGTTCAGTCCCAACACCTACAGTACCAGGATGATGAAGATGAAACAAAGGTGGACATTTCAGCAAGACAATGACCCCAAACACAGCAAAGGAAACTCTCAATTGGTTTCAGAGAAAGAAAGTAAAACTGCTAGAATGGCCCAGCCAATCATCTGACTTGAATCCAATAGAAAATAAGAAGTAAAGATCAGAGCTCATAGAAGAGGCCCACGGAACCTTCGAGATTTGAAGACTGGTTGTGTGGAAGAATGGGCCAAAATCAGACCTGAGCAATGCATGCCAGTTCAACTCTTTTACCATATTTGCTGACAGATAACGCGAGACTTACTGATATAAAAAATTATAATTACGCTTTATTTGGCGTACTACTTGTGCACAATGCACATTTCTTCTCATTAAGTCTAAAATGTGTTTTAATGTCACTTTTGATGAGGATTGTGTGATCTTTGAATAATATCGGTCTTTAAATGCAAAATATTTAAAGTGTGCCTAAAGTATACTTGCAATAGTTCCACTTTCGCACAATCAAATATACTCCAGTATATCTTTAATTGGACTTCAGCACTACTTCCGCACACTTAAAATGCATTAAGTACAAAATTAGTTGTTCCAATTTAGCAGACTTTAAGTATACCAGTTTAGTATACTAGAAGTGCAATTGCAGTGCATTTTATTAAATACATAAATATGAAAATGTATGTTTAGTATACTTAGCATGAAATAAATGTATTCCAAATACATTTAAGTATATTTATTTTTCACTAGGGTATGCTTTTTATTTTTTATAACTTTAATAAATAATTGAATGCTCCATTTTACTGTCCTTTTATGTTTGGCAGTTAACAGTTTACTTCAGGTCACCGTCGCTATTCCATCAGTTGCTTAAAGTCCCTATTTGCTGTTATTCAGTAATAGTATTTCTGGTTCGTGTTTACCTGGTATCTCTGACCATCTGGATGCGTGCAGAAATTATACACAATTAGTGGTGTTTGCTAAGGCAAACATCACTATTACTGTTGCTCATACAGTGGGTTAGTGATTTGAACAAACTTTGATGCGTAAGCTGCGTGCTACAAAAATGCATGACACATCAAATTGTGTGGCTTGATGAGGAGAGGTGTACTATTACTTTTCTAAGCGATCTTACTTATTGAATTGAACATTTATTGAAGAAGATACAAGAAACATTGTACATAGGACAATGACGCCTCAGTTCTCTTCAAAGTAGCCACCTTCACTCTTAAAAATAAAGGTGCTTAAAAGCTTCTTCACATAGAAGAACCATTTTTGGTTTCACAAAGAACCATTCAGTAAGAACCATCTCTTTCATACCTTTTTTTTAATCTGAAGAACCTTTTTTCACCACAAAGAACCTTTTGTGAAACAGAGAAGATGTTAAAGGTTCTTTATGGAACCATTTAGACAAAAAAGTTATTCTATAGCATTGTGAAGCACCTTTATTTTTAAGAGTGTTGAGACCTTACACAGTTCCCCAGCGTCTCCGCAAGTGTTCATAAGACTCCGCCAAATCCTTTATTGGAATCACCATCAGCTGCCTCGTCATATTCTCTTGAATCTCACTGACGGTCTGAAATCTCTTCTCCTTCAAAGTTGATTTTAATTTTGGGAAAAGCCAGAGGTCACAGGGCACCAAATCTGGGCATGAGTCAGCTGGGAGATTTGATGTTTTGCCAAAAAACTCTGCACAAGACGTGATGCATGGGCGGGCGCTTTGTCAGGATGAAGCTGCCAATCACCAGCTGCCCATAGCTGTGGCCGTTTTCGTCGTATTGCATCTCTCATCTCGTATTTTTCATATGGCTGGATACTTTCCAAACAGCCCTCATTTATGCAAGCATATTTCAAAATCTTCATATTATTGATAAGCACACAGTATGCTGCATTACAGATTATAAGTAGGCTGTAAAACAAGCAACTATATTTTGTTCTTTCTGAAGAGCTTTTTGAGTCATATACACTAATGAACCACTTTTTGTTTTATGGAATCAACTTAACGTCATGTTAGACCAACAACTGCAGCATGATTACGAGGTTCTTTGCTAAATGTTTTTTCTTTGGAAACAAAGATGACAGTTTGCTTCAGAGAGAAGTCAGATTAAAAACCAAAATTAGTTGTATTGCTAACTGATTTTTTTTTTTTTTTGCACGAATGTGACCTTTTGCATTTAGTAAACAAACAAAATGACTAAAAATGTGACCCTGGAGCACAAAAGCAGTCTTAAGTCGCTGGGGTACATTTGTAGCAATAGCCAACAATACATTGTATGGGTCAAAATTATCGATTATTCTTTTATGCCAAAAATCATTAAAATATTAAGTAAAGATCATGTTCCATGAAGATATTTTGTAAATGTCCTACCATAAATATATCAAAACTTCATTTTTGATTAGTAATATGCATTGCTAAGAACTTCATTTGGACAACTTTAAAGGTGATTTTTACTTTTTTTTGCACCCTCGGAGTCTAGATTTTCAAATAGTTGTATCTCGGCCAAATATTGTCCTATCCTAATAAACCATACATCAATTGAAAGCTTATTTATTTTAGCTTTCAGATGATGTATAAATCTCAATTTTAAAAAATAGACACTTAAGACTGGTTTTGTGGTCCAGGGTCATAAATGTATCGTTGAGAGCAATTATTACTCAAAACTGCAGATAGCAAGGTTAGACCATATACATTCCACATAAATTACTGCCTATATTTCCTGTACTTTTATTTATTTTATCCAAGTAATTCTCTGAAGAGAGAGTAGCATTTGAAGTTGAACCAACATTTTTTAAGTCAAAACTGAATCTTAAAAAATGTCTGAAAACACACGTTTTAATCAATATTGAAGCATGTGCCTGCATTTTGTGTTTGATACATGTAACTGTGATATGTGAGCAGTCAGTGACTGAGACATTAGTAATCTTTTTTGTACAATAATTATTCTACTACAACCAAAAAACTGATGGGAATATCCTCAGAAATCCTGTCACAGACATCTGTGAGGGAACATATAGACACACAAAGCACTTCCCAAGCTCATTGTGTATAAAAATGTCACCCCATTTATTTCCTGTAAGTGCATTATTATGTTTTTCTGTTTGCTTGAACTGGTTTAACATCTATAATTATATTTAGTACAATTTTGTAGCACTTGGGGCATTATACACAGTAAAGCATGCAGTATGTGCCTGGAATGTACAAATATTACCTGACACAATCCAAAAACATGTCAACGCCGACAGTTGCAACATAAGAGGACTAATCCATCTTAAGACCATGATTAACCTGAAACTGAAAAAAAGTGAAACAAAACAAATGTCTTAAACCAGTTTCATGCAAACAGTGTAAATCGTTTACCAAACACATTGCCCACATTTACTGTTGCTGGGTGTGTATTTGCTAAAGCATTACGCAGTGAACATTCTTACTGTGTCTGATACTGTAACTACAGTGTAAATAAAAGTGTTTGTGAGGACAAGTCTAAAATACATTGAAGGTGAATGAGAGATTACTAAATAATAACATGTATTCACTGTTAGTGTTCTACATAATGCGACGCAGGGAAAATAAGTATTGAAAGTATCTTTTTTAGTGCACAAAAGGTTTGGTTTAAACCTGTTTTGTAAAACAAAAATTTTAAAAAAAATTCTGTGTTGATTTTTTTTGTAACATAGAACAAAATGATGCATATTTTAAAAAAATCTCTTGTCTTTCAATAAATAACTAAATAATTTTAAAATGTAGTTGTAATTTGAGTTTTTTTTTTTTTTGAGTGATATGGGTTGCCAGAGCATTGCAATGCAATGGTCAAAAGTAATAATGAAGCTTGCAGCGCTAATGAAGGCTACAGTCAAAGAGTCTACAAACAGTAAGCATAGAATTAAAACAATTTACCACTAACCTCCGCAGAAAAATGCACAATTCAGATCAACTACACCCTACTACAGAGAGCAACATCCAACGCATTTACATAAGAAAGGGTGAAGAGGGATAGGGGGTGTTTTGTCGGGAGCAGCGGAGACCTTTAATTTACCGGTGTAATACTTACGGGAGAGGCACATTAAAGGTCAGTGTAATGACAGGAGAGACGCTAATAGACTGGCTATGAGAACAGGAATCCACAGATTGGTATGTGTCTGTATCAGGTGAGACTTTGTGGCACTCTGCAATGTCGACATGCACTGAGTCACCGTACTAATTCACGCTCATAAACGAGCTTTTAAAGAAGCAGCCTCAGGATGTGTTGCATTAGTCTGATAAAAGCATATCAATCAGCATTATCTCTGACAAAATCAGTTCTCATCACTTTATATTTGGCTTCGACTTTCAGGAAGCAATTTATGTGCGATGGTAGAATGTCCGCAGGGCTATTTGAGAGAGACTAGATGCGCTGAAGAAAGCTGACATTCATTTAATAACAGGCTCTGACACAATTCCATTGAACTTATACTGAGATGTCAACATGTTAACAAAGGAACAGCTAGCTGGGTTAGACACTTGACGTTGGTCTAGACATGTGAGCCCTCAACACACAGGAAGAGCACCTGACCAATAACAACAACATCCCATGGCCACAGCAGACGTGGGGAAACGTGTGGACAGTATCAAAACAGAAGAACGTGCGAATGAGTTTCTGTTCTTTGTGGTAGACGGACAACAAACATGTGACCTGAGTGTTTCATAAGGCTCGAATCTGACATAAAGCAGAGATCTAACTGTGATACGTAACAAGCCTTAAGATAATAAATGTGGCAATATGATCACATTTATTGTTGAACCTTTAAAAATCAAGCAAATACATAGGGCAATCGGTGTTTATTATGCTATAAAGCTGCTTTATGAAAATATGTGGGTTATTCTCAGTAAACAGTGTCATTTTTGAGCTATTGTGGTCCCCATGACTTTATACCCTTGAAATGAAATATACACATTACATTTTTCATTACATTTATTCATTTAGTAGACGTTTTTAAACACATGAGGAATATCACAATCAATTTGTCACAGAGCAAACAATATTCATATCCAAGTTTAGCAATAACTTAAACATATTTAAAAGATGAATTGTTTTGGCCTTTATTTAGATAAAGAACACGTAATTAGATTTACTTAGTACAGGAAGTGAGGTAGGAGAGAGAGGGGGAGGATTTGAAAGAACCACAAGACAGACCTGAACTCTGCCTACAAGGCTATCGATTCTGACTTAAACATGGATTTGAATTACTGAATATTATTTTTTTAATGGAAAAATCAGCCAATTTGCATATCAGCATTCATCACCATTACATTTCAATAGGTTATATATTAAGTAATGTAACACACAAAAAAAGTATTTACTGTTTGTACATTTATAATTGCTAATACTTAATTTTAAGGTCCAATTCTCACTATTAACTAACTATTGACTATGACTTTTGCCTCAATAAGCTCCTAGTTTGCTACTTATTATTATTTAAGGTAATAATGGGGTTTAAATATGGGGTGGATTAAGGGATCTAAAATATGTTCATGCAGAATAAGACATTAATATGTGCTTTATAAGTACTAATAAACAGCTAATATACTAGTAATACGCACGCTAATAAGCAAAGTGAGAATCGGTCGCTAAACTAAAGTGTTACCTCTTTATTTAAATTACTTTATATATTTTATATTTAGTTTGAGTATTTTTTTAATGTGTATTTCATTATGTTTACAGTTAAAATATATTGGTCTCATCAAGCTAATCAGATCTGTTTTGGAAAAACATCATATAGCTATCAGCGTTTTACAGAAAAAAATTGTTCTTGGCACAAAGCTCAAGGATTCTGGCTGTAAATAATGTGGTGTGGATGTAATCTCATTTAGCCATTTTTGCACAGATCTTGGGACGGTTTGAATGTAATTTTTTTTTTAGTTCAAATGTGTGATTTATTACAAGGCAAACAGAAGCTTAGTGGCACTACCAGAATTTACTCAGCTTTTTTTTCCTGACACAAAGTGCTCCATTTTCTGAGTAATCTTTGCAAGATTAGATAGCAAGATAAAAACGAACAAATGAGTTTCCAATTTCAAAACTGGACTTAATATATAAATGATGTGTCGCATATTCTTCAAAGCTCTGAAATGTTAATATGAATGACCTGCAGATCACATCTTTACTTGAGAATAGCACAGAAAATCCTTTGAACCAAATGAAAAGGATTGACAAAACCTCTGACCTCTGATTATACAACCTGAAAGAGAACACACACATCCCCTACGACTCTCTTTCTGAGAACAGCGCCAGACACCAAGAGTCGACACTCTCATGTGGCGTGTGTGATATCAGACTCATCATCAGTGTCTAGCGCGTCTGTGTTTGGCTGGTGCATGAATGAAGTAAGCTGAGGTAAATGATATTTTGTCTCTGTGCGTTGTCTTTTGATTGTGGGGTCTTTGATGTGGACGGAAGTGTTTTGGACACAGAAGCCGAGGAGGGGAGAGACGACGTGTGACAACACTGGCAATTTAGACTACAGGTGTGCCCAGAGCGCTCGGGGAAAGACTGCAACTTCAAAAACACCTCTTCCTCTTACGATGAAAGAGGGCTTCATTCTAATTGTACAGCAAAGAGACGACAAAACAAATAAAGGAAAGATAACTTTCTAGTGGCTGTTTTATACAGCTTGTCCCAATAACCACAACAGAGCTTCATAGAAACTACAGCTATGAGCAAAAGACTCTTTGCTTTACCTCTGATGCACATCTTTTTGAAAAAAAACGATAATAATAAATATAAAAAGAAAACATGAATATGCAGAAAAATAAGCTGTGGTAAATGTGTTTATTTTTAAGAAATACATTTTCTGAAGTTAACTGAAAATGTGTGTCCCATTATATACCACCAATATTTTTGTTCATCATTTTATGTTTAGCAAAAAATAAATAAAAAATACATTTAGTCACCGATATGACACATAACTCAACAGATATCTATGATATTAATGTGCTTAGCTTCTGTCTACTTTTGTTTACTTGGAACCCACCTAAAAAGTCATTTTTAATACCATGCATACAGTTTATGAAATTATTTTAGTGTATTGGCATTTTATATTTCAACATAATCCCAGTCGCCTGTTTTGGTCACTGCTGGTGACTGACAGCTGACAGTTACAGTAGAACCTCTATCTGGTCATACCATAAACCACATCTGCTTTCATACTGAGAATTCGAAAAATTAATTCAGTAGTACGATCAAAAAAGGCAGTTATCAAATTAGAGACTGGGCTGTTTTTATATACCAAAAATAATAAGAAAAGTACATCAAACTAAAAACTGATCAAATATCCCCTTCCTGTTTTGCAGCTGTTAAAACCGTAGGTTTATAAGATTACACCACCTAGATTAACAGCAGTCAAAACACATATTTGCTTCATTCATTTATTATATGAATCATTTGAAGAAAACAATGCAAACAGTCAGTTGAGCAAGAGGCCAGGCAGATGTGTGTGGCATGTGGAAACACTGCCACATGGTTTATAAATCAACTTGTTCATCTTGTTCTAGTTCTGAGGTTGTTATGGAGACAAAAATCGATAGAAAAGTCTTTTTTTAATTTAATTATGCATAGAATAAATAAAAGCACAAATGATTCATTTATTATTGGACTCGAATGTTGAAGCCTTTTTGATGGTTGTGATAATAAATAATAAGAATAAACTCCATTCTGAGAAATATTGTATTATATAATGGCCTAGATGGTCCTGGTGGGGTCATTTATTTTACTTAATACAAAAGTTGAAAATCAGTCAACACTTCATAATGCAGAGAACATTTTACTTCAGACCTCTCTCATCTTTTTAAGTGGGAGAACTTGCACAATTGGTGGCTGACTAAATACTTTTTTGCCCCACTGTACATGTAATATAATAGAGATGGATATAACAGTGTAAACGCTTCATCTTGTATGAAATTGCTTCTGAATATGTATGCTTTATTGCTTTACAGCCTTTACATACATTACATATAGTCAACAAGCATTTCACTTTTAGTTGGATTTCACAAGAGTCCCTGATAACGTTTGAATGGATGAGTGCTTGATGAACAGATATGACAGCATTTTGACATTGTTTTCCAGCTGCCTCAAAAGTGCTTATACTTTACACGTGTAGAAGACAGGGTGCATGTCAGGGCAAAACAACGTAAACAATACCAAACATGTTAATTCACTTCTTGCTTTCTATCACCCAGAAATGATGCTAACACATCAAAACAGATGGCTTTTATAACTCGCAAAAGACAACAAGTTAAGATGAAAGAGCACAGATTGGCATATCCGTACCATAATATTCAAGTTTTATATGCTGTACTGGAAATGATGATAATGCAAAGCTGTAAAATGAGACGTCCCATCCCCCCCATAAGTCATCAAGTCAACTGACCCTTTATCAGATCCATGATATCTTTCTGACTCACGGCTTAGGCTGGAAATGGTTTTGGGGAGCAGAAACCAAATGGTCCGGTAATGTGTTTTGGGACTTTCCAGCTTTCTTATTTTTTCATCCATGATAGATTGATCCACCAGCGAACAGAGAAATGGTCAAACACAACAACTGATCTCTAGTCACTTGTAATAATTATTTTATAAAAAGCAGTTTAATGTCAGATATATGCTTTTTTCCACATTTTCTTCTGACAAAGATCAGTTGTCTGGAGTAAGACTCCCACAGATGCATATTCCCACAAACCGGAAGCTCCAATCTGATTGTCTGGTTTATTTCCGAGAGTCAGAGTGCACATGTTTTTAGCAGCCCATCAGGAAACAAAGTCGTGTTTACAAGGTGCCATGCTGCTAGATTTCAGAAAAAAAAATTGTTGCTGGACTTGATAAAGTTCTCAATAAAAGAGCTCAATAATACTAGTACTTCTGGATGAAGAAATTCAGACTCTACACAAAGTTGTCTGTACAAACACTTTGTGGAATTGTTGTATCATCAATTTCAGATGTACTAAATGCCAAATAAAAAGAACACAAAGAACTATGCCTGGTTGTTTCAGATGTGTGCCAGGCAGTATGTAGACTGGATTTTATGTAATCAAACAACATTTAGTGTCTATTGAATTGCTCAGTAATTTACCATGTTACGTCAGTCCAAGTCTTTCATTGTTGCATGGAGCATTGCACAAGTGGATGTCGTCCAACTCGAACATTGCAGAAGTGGATATCTTCCAATTACTGTCCAATTTTCGTCTATTACGCACGGGTCGTAAAGTTGTGGTTTTTAACCTGCCGCAGCTCATCAAAGATTTACAAATCTTTCAAAAGGTAATCAAGCAATGCAGCTTAGTATTATGCCGATCGAGTGACATCATTAATTTGTCTCCGTGTCTTTGAGCTGTAGGAAAAGAGACACAGCCCACCGCAGGTCAGGATGACAGGGTTCCTACACTGCTTTCCATTTCCCACATCAGTTAAGAGGCAAGTGTGGTTTTCTCAGATGCCAACCAGCCTTTAATCAAGGGTGTTTCTTTCATTTATGTGCCCCACCACCCCACTAATATGCACACAGACTCTCTCAACACTATGTTTCCTCGAGATTTCCTTCCCTACCTGTTGCCTTCTCCCTTCCTCCCTCCCAAACCTGGTTCTGGGTGGTCTGGGCTCCTGATTCTTGGCATTGAGGTTCTGGGGGTAGATTCAGGACTTCCTCCTCTGCCTCTTAGCTTCCTGTGGCATTACGCTTCAAAAGATCTCACAACTCCCACACACGAGATGCACACAAGGGATGTTTCTTCCGTCAACGTTTGGGGTTAACCGCTACTCCTCCATGCACCCCGTCCCCTGCGAATCTGTGGACCGCCACTTCAACTCTGTACACACAGTGGTCACAAGACGGCCTGTAACCAAACACACAATGCAGCCTAACGCTAATGTATTGTCCCCTTTCTATTTGTGCCCCTTTTTTTAGCTCCCACAAGCACTGCAGTGACACTTACAAACTTTGATGACTGCCTATAGCAAAGGAAGAACACAAACTAGATCTCGTTAGCATCTCAGTTCTTTCTTTTAGACACCTTGGGGAACAAATGGAGACCGAAATCAGATTTCCCTATGAAAACCTCCTCTAGAGATCTCAACAACTGTGCCAAGATACTAAAGTCTGAGTTCAAAATCTCATTCTCATCCAAGTCCTGCAGTTTGCTATTCACATGTTGTACCTCTTATATGTTTAATACTCTACCGGTCAAAAGTTTGCAACGATTAAAGATTTTTTTTAAAGATGTTTTTAAGAGAAGTTTCTAATGCTCACTATTCTATCAAAAATATAGTGAAAGCAATATTGTGAAATATTATTACAATTTAAAAAAAACAGTTTTCAATTTGGATATATTATAAAACGTAATTTATTGGGGGTGTAACGGTACACAAACATGACGCTTCGGTACGTACCTTGGTTTTGACTTCACGGTTCGGTATGATTTTGGTACAGCAGCGGGGAAAAACTAAACATAAAACTGCTTATTTTTTTTAACAGTGGTTTACTGAATAAATGGTTCTTTCTTTAAATAAATTCAATTGTAATTAAAGCTGATTATGTCCTCAGCTTATGCTCTAATGTTAACTATATGGTTACAATTAACAACAGAGCCCAAACTTAAATTGAATTACTATTTATTTTTAAATATAATAATCAACACTCAACCTTAAAAAAATTGTATGCACACATGTAAATTGCACATGATGCAGTTTTTAAATTAACTTCTAAATGATAAAATAAACAGATTTATTTAAACATACCTTAAATGATTAAGACATCACTAACAGGTAAAGTAAAATATAATAAGTAAATATGGTCATTATAAATATAATGTATTTTGTGAAATTCTCTTCTCTAGACTACATTTATCTAGCTAACTAACGAGATGTGGACACTAATGACTTGCCCGAGGTAAATCAAATGCTATGTGACTAATTGAGTGATTACATGAGGCATTAGATGTTCAAATCAGCTTTACAGTGTCAAACAGGAAAATAGTGTCAATAATGCAAGAGGACGATAACAAAGAGTCATTTTCCAGCTAAAGTCAGTTCATTGATGATTCAGTGATGCCATCATTTCAGTTCTCTTCCAATAATATCTGTGCAATCAGTCAAGCGTTGCCAACTAAGCAAGGCAACACTGGCAAGGAACCAAAACTCCATCGGTGACAGAAACGGAGAAAAAACCTTGGGAGGAACCAGGCTCTGGCCAGATGATACCATGGTCATTATAAATATAATGTATTTTGTGAAATTCTCTTCTCTAGACTACATTTATCTAGCTAACTAACGAGATGTGGACACTAATGACTTGCCCGAGGTAAATCAAATGCTATGTGACTAATTGAGTGATTACATGAGGCATTAGATGTTCAAATCAGCTTTACAGTGTCAAACAGGAAAATAGTGTCAATAATGCAAGAGGACGATAACAAAGAGTCATTTTCCAGCTAAAGTCAGTTCATTGATGATTCAGTGATGCCATCATTTCAGTTCAGTTCTCTTCCAATAATATCTGTGCAATCAGTCAAGCGTTGCCAACTAAGCAAGGCAACACTGGCAAGGAACCAAAACTCCATCGCTGACAGAAACGGAGAAAAAACCTTGGGAGGAACCAGGCTCTGGCCAGATGATACCAGCATGGTTTAATTCCAGGCTGCAACACAAGTCAGATTGTGCAGAGGAATCGTCTGGTTCCTGTGGTCTTGTGCCGATGGCCGATGTGGTCTTTGGAGGGAATTTATCTCTGGGGCTCATCTAGTGGACATGGTCTCTGTTGACATTCAGGGCTGTAGAGGTGGTCTCTAGGTGCTGATCCACCATCTGGTCTGCATACGGAATGGATGCGGGTGACTGCAGTGGCCATCTGATCTGGATACAGACTGGATCTGGTGGCTACGTTGACCTTGGAATAAGAATGAAAGAGACTAATAGTAGCGTAGAGGCTATTCGTCTTACGATGAAGCGAGTACATCATGTGTTATGGGAAGTGTCCCTAGTTTCCGTTGACCTAATTAATGCAGCCTAATAATCCTTTAACGGATGTGAAAAATAGAAATGTGTTAGTGTGTTATGTATATGCCAGGTTAAAGAGATGGATCTTTAATCTAGATTTAAACTGACAGAGTGTGTCTGCCTCCCGAACAACGCTAGGTAGATTGTTCAAGAGTCTGGGCGCAACATAGGAAAAGTGTCATATGTGTCAAGCACATGATCCTTCAGAAATCATTCTAATATGCTGATTTGCTGCTCAAAAAACTTTAACTACAATTATCCATGTTGAAAACAGTTTTTCCTGCTTAATATAAAAATATTAAAACATTAACAAAGATTTGTTTACCATACGCTACAATTCAAATGTTTAGGATGGATGGATGAGTGGCAAGCAGCAAGAATTGTTTTCATTTACATTTCTGTATGATAACAAGAACTAATAATTCTTATTTTTAATTGAATTCGAATGAATAATTGAGCACCAGTAATAATTAATAATACTTGAGCACCAAATTGCCATATCAAAATGATTTCTGAAGGATCTTCTGACACTGGCTGCTGAAAACTCAGCTTTGCCATCAGATAAACAAATTGCATTTGAAAGTATATTTAATTATAAAACTTATTATTAGAAATACGTTTTCTAATAATAATAATAATATGTTACTGTCTTGGTGAGCATAAGAAACATAAGAAAAACGTTTGACCACTCAAGATTTTGACCACTAGTGTGTATCCTAAGAATCTTTGAAGACAAATTTGAGACGAAGTTGATACTAAACTATCTTAACAAACAACCTCTGAGGAACAACGTTTTCCTTCCGAAAAGTACTTTGGTACAGTGTATAACTAGCTTTATGGCCAATATGCATTAAACCCATGGGAACTAATGTGTAGGCCACGGGATCGACGTGCATATCAAGTAGACCCAACCGAGGAAGACTGAACAAACAGGAACTTAAATACAAGGGATAATTACTTAACACAGGTGCACAGAATGACTAATTAACTAAACGAGGACAGGAACATGACCAAAAAAGGGAACACGGGAACAGAAACAGGGGCAAAACATAACAAAACAGGTCCATGATCCTGACAATAGTAAGTACATTAATTAATATTACTCCATACTTAAATGTATAATTACACTGTAAGAAAGACACCTTAAAATAAAGTGTAAGCAAATTATATTAATTGTATTTCAAATATTACTGTTTTTAATGTATCAAATAAATGCACTTCTTTGAAAAACATAAAAAATCTTATTGACTCCAGATTTATATACATGTACTTGCTTGCACTTATTAGAAATTGAAAAACTAAGTGACCTTACACTGAGACGTTATTATTTCAGAGTAGCAAAAACAGGATTATACTCAGTCTAGCACACGTTTTGCATATAAATGCAGCTGTGTGGTGTCTAAGCCCCTATAAAATGTGTTTATTGTGTTTCAGCTGGTTTTGAGAATGGCAAACTTGGCTTTACTTGAAGATGCGTGTAAACTGTCTGAAGGCAGTGTGAAAGAGTGGGTGAGCAACCAATAGACGAGGTTCTGCCTAACGCCTTTGTATGAATGTGGTTTGGGCATGTTTTATGCAAATTACTTGTGGGCACACACTCCCTCGTTGATTCCGCAACATTACAAACAGTTATTGAGGCTGCTATTAAGCAACTACCCTGTGAGGTATCTGACGCTGTTGATGAATGTGCAGAATTGATATGATATGTCTAAGAAAGGCAACGGAAATGTTTCTGGAGGCAGTTTTCGCAGATGGTGATTGGTATTGGGAAATGTCTGAAAGTTGGTTGATTAGCTGTTACGCAACAGGCCAGCAGCAAATGAGGAGAATGCAGCAGAATCAAGATCAACAGTTTTTATTGCCGTCAAGGAATCACACGTAGGCCACGGGATCGACGTGCATATCAAGTAGACCCAACCGAGGAAGACTGAACAAACAGGAACTTAAATACAAGGGATAATTACTTAACACAGGTGCACAGAATGACTAATTAACTAAACGAGGACAGGAACATGACCAAAAAAGGGAACACGGGAACAGAAACAGGGGCAAAACATAACAAAACAGGTCCATGATCCTGACAATAGTAAGTACATTAATTAATATTACTCCATACTTAAATGTATAATTACACTGTAAGAAAGACACCTTAAAATAAAGTGTAAGCAAATTATATTAATTGTATTTCACAATATTACTGTTTTTAATGTATCAAATAAATGCACTTCTTTGAAAAACATAAAAAATCTTATTGACTCCAGATTTATATACATGTACTTGCATGCACTTATTAGAAATTGAATAACTAAGTGACCTTACACTGAGACGTTATTATTTCAGAGTAGCAAAAACAGGATTATACTCAGTCTAGCACACGTTTTGCATATAAATGCAGCTGTGTAGTGTCTAAGCCCCTATAAAATGTGTTTATTGTGTTTCAGCTGGTTTTGAGAATGGCAAACTTGGCTTTACTTGAAGATGCGTGTAAACTGTCTGAAGGCAGTGTGAAAGAGTGGGTGAGCAACCAATAGACGAGGTTCTGCCTAACGCCTTTGTATGAGTATTATATTAAAAACAATCAAGCCCTGCTTATATTTAAAAAGTAACGCGAAAGTTTATTACTTTCCATAAAAAGTAACTAAGTAACGTAATTAGTTACTTTTTTTAGGGAGTAATGCAATATTGTAATGCATTACTTTTAAAAGTAACATTCCCCAACACTGGATTTAACCCACATAAATGAGTTTTGTTGGTATAAATTATTGATTTGGGTTGATTCAGTGATGTAAATAATATTTTTGACTTGGGGAAAAAAACGTTTGTATACAGTAGATGTTTTTTTCTGTATATGTATGTTTAAACATTCACCCTGTCACTTTTGAATATTACTGAAATGCAGTTTAATGTCTTCAAAATGTATTTTATTAATACGTTTTTTTCTTTATTTTGCATAGTCCAATTATTTTAATACAGTTATATCTCATTTTTTAAAATGATAAAGTATGTATGAAACCTACATTAACATTTAGTTTAACTGTGAACCAATGTCGCAATACAGAGTTCTGGCATGAAACTCTAGATGGCACAGTCCGATAGGTCTAGCTCAATCTGACCAGGCGACACATGACAGCTGATTGGTTCTCTCCTGTATCGGTAGCCAATGAGCCTACTGCTCAATATTCAAATACCTGGCTTTTGTAAGCTGTAGCAGTTTGCAGCGCACTTCAGAAACCCTCCAACTTCCCCAGCTCCACCTGTATAGATCTGCTCGGGTTGATTTATGTATGCTATATGGAGGTTATTCATATATGTTATATGTGCAGCAGCAATATTTCTTACATGCTTACTGCAGCATGTTGTGGATGTATTGGCAGTAGCAAATCTCGGTACTTGCTCTACGTAGCAGATCTATTCCATCAAGACCAAATGCATTAACATTGTCATCTACATTACCATGCCAATCCCTCCGAGAGTTGTCATGACAGAAATATAATTAATGCTATTGTGAATGGAAGTGGGTGGTTTTTCATTTTTACATTTAAAAAGATTGAAATGTATAAGTAAATGTGTTTTGTTATGTGTGACGAGAGGGGCGGGGGTGGGGGCGGGGCCGAGAGCCGTGGGAATGGAGCAAGGCCGGTGGAGTAAATGCTAATGAGCGACACCTGCGCCTCTCACCGGTCTCGAGTCCCACGGAGGAGCTCCGGAAGGATAAAAGGAGGCGTGACGATAGTGTTGGACGAGAGAGTACCAAGCCTGGATTTTATTTTGTGTTTTGTGTGCGGCAGTCGTCCGCGAGGGGCTGCCACTTTACTTTCATTTTGTGTTTGTTTATTTTATTAAAGTTTGAAATGTATGCCGGTTCCCGCCTCCTTCTTCCCGATCTACAAACTTTGTTACATTGGTGCCGAAACCCGGGAGGAGGAGGGACATGCTGCCAGAGATCCCTCGCCACTGTGGTGAATCCGCGGTGCCATCGAGCAAGGCGGAGCAGTCTGCCACCATGGAGGCTCGAGGCGGTGGGCTGGATTGAGTTGAGGCGGGGGGGTGGACAAACTCGTTGCCGGCCGCCTGGGCTGTGGAGGGACGGCTGCCATCCGTGAGGGAGCAGAGGAGTTGAGGCGGGGGGGTGGACAAACTCGTTGCCGGCCGCCTGGGCTGTGGAGGGACGGCTGCCATCCGTGAGGGAGCGGAGGAGTCGCCGCCGTATGCCTGAGGCCAGAGCCTGCTGCTATCTGCAATGATGGGGAGGAGCAGGGAACGGGGGACTCCTGCCGGCTGCCCGAACACGGAGGAGCCGTCGCCGTCCACTGGGCGGCGGAGGAGTGTCGTGCCGTCCACCGAGGGCTGTCCAGTGCCGCCACCTAGCATCACAGAAGAGCTTACCCAGCTGGTGGAGGGCCGAGCGGCAGTGTGTCTGGGAACCGGAACAAGATTTTATTTTTTTTCCTCTCTCCCCTCTCTCGTCTCTGTCTCTCCTCATCCTTCCGTCTCCTTTTCTCTCGCCTCGTCTGTCTGTCCTTACCCCAGGTACGCCGCGGCCGCCTTGATCGGCTCCCTCGGAGGGGGGAGTAGAGTGCAGTCTTGTGAGTACCCCCCAACCTGTGAGGGGCGATGGGGGTATGTGGGGGTATATATATATATATATATATATATACATACATACAGTATCTCACAGAAGTGAGTACACCCCTCACATTTTTGTAAATAATTGTAAATAATTCGTGGCCTAATGGTTAGAGAGTCGGACTCGTAACCCAAAGGTTGTGGGTTCGAGTCTCGTACCGGCAGGAATTGTAGGTGGGGGGAGTGAATGTACAGTGACCTTCAATACCACGACTGCGTTGCCCTTGAGCAAGGCACCGAACCCCCAAATGCTCCCCCGGGCGCCGCAGCAAAAAAATGGCTGCCCACTGCTCTGGGTATGTGTTCATGGTGTGTGTGTGCACTTTGGATGGAATAAATGCAGAGCACTAATTCCGAGTATGGGTCACCATACTTGGCCATATGACAAGTCACTTTATATCTTTTCAAGTGACAACACTGAAGAAATGACACTTTGCTAATGTAAAGTAGTGAGTGTACAGCTTGTATAACAGTGTAAATTTGTTGTCCCCTCAAAATAACTCGACACACAACCATTAATGTCTAAACCGCTGGCCACAAAAGTGAGTACACCCCTAAGTGAAAATGTCCAAATTGGGCCCAATTAGACATTTTCTCTCCCCGGTGTCATGTGACTCATTAGTGTTACAAGGTCTCAGGTGTGAATGGGGAGCAGGTGTGTTAAATTTGGTGTTATCGCTCTCACTCTCTCATACTGGTCACTGGAAGATGGTCATCATAAAGATGGTTTAGGCTATAAGAAGATTGCCAAGACCCTGAAACTGAGCTGCAGCACGGTGGCCAAGACCATACAGCGGTTTAACAGGACAGGTTCCACTCAGAACAGGCCTTGCCATGGTCGACCAAAGAAGTTGAGTGCACGTGCTCAGCGTCATATCCAGAGGTTGTGTTTGGGAAATAGACGTATGAGTGCTGCCAGCATTGCTGCAGAGGTTGAAGGGGTGGGGGGTCAGCCTGTCAGTGCTCAGACCATACGCCACACACTGCATCACATTGGTCTGCATGGCTTTCATCCCAGAAGGAAGCCTCTTCTGAAGATGACGCACAAGAAAGGCCGCAAACAGTTGACTGAAGACAAGAAGACTAAGGACATGGATTACTGGAACCATGTCCTGTGGTCTGATGAGACCAAGATAAACTTATTTGGTTCAGATGGTGTCAAGCGTGTGTGGCGGCAACCAGGAGCACTGGGGAGCTACAGTTCATTGAGGGAACCATGAATGCCAACATGTACCGTGACATACTGAAGCAGAGCATGATCCCCTCCCTTCGGAGACTGGGCCGCAGGGCAGTATTCCAACATAACGACCCCAAACACACCTCCAAGACGACCACTGCCTTGCTAAAAGGGTAAAAGTGATGGATTGGCCAAGCATGTCTCCAGACCTAAACCCTATTGAGCATCT
>NW_015505610.1:1623813-1635023 GCF_001515645.1 Sinocyclocheilus grahami | reverse complement strand
CGGCACTGGGGAGCTACAGTTCATTGAGGGAACCATGAATGCCAACATGTACTGTGACATACTGAAGCAGAGCATGATCCCCTCCCTTCGGAGACTGGGCCGCAGGGCAGTATTCCAACATGATAACGACCCCAAACACACCTCCAAGACGACCACTGCCTTGCTAAAGAAGCTGAGGGTAAAGGTCTCCAGATCTAAACCCTATTGAGCATCTGTGGGGCATCCTCAAATGAAAGGTGGAGGAGCGCAAGGTCTCTAACATCTGGAAGAGGACTCCAGTGGCAACCTGTGAAGCTCTGGTGAACTCCATGCCCAAGAGGGTTAAGGCAGTGCTGGAAAATAATGGTGGCCACACAAAATATTGACACATTGTGCCCAATTTGGACATTTTCACTTAGGGGTGTACTCACTTTTGTGGCCAGCGGTTTAGACATTAATGGATGTGTGTTGAGTTATTTTGAGGGGACAGCACATTTACACTGTTATACAAGCTGTACACTCACTACTTTACATTGTAGCAAAGAGTCATTATTTTTCATTGCTGTCACATGAAAAGATATAATAAAATATTTACAAAAATGTGAGGGGTGTACTCACTTCTGTGAGATACTACATATATGTATATGTATGTATAACAAACTTACAAAAATTTTTACTAAAGTGAAAAAATAAAATATAAAAATAAAATCAAACTCAAAATATTAACAAAAACTATAATAGTACATCAATAAAAAACAGTGCTGTGCATCCGCCCTTTTCCCTTGAGCTCTTTAATTATACACACAGCACTGGCTGGTGGTGCTGCAGGGTTTCAGTGCTTGTGTTATCTGGACTGTATAGTGAGAGCTGCTGGGATGGTGTCTCCATTCACTGTTTAGTTTTTCTCCACCAATTCTCTGATTCAATTAGACTACTGTTACTGAAAAAAGGGAAAAAGATAACAGTTATAGGGTTACTCGTTGAGTTTAAATTTCCTTTATTAGTTTCTCAGCTCTAATTAAGTTTTGAGTCCTAAAGATGGCCAGTGAAACAGATATAGATATCTAAGAAGCTTACACTGTCTCCCTCTCAGTTTACAACTCTTTTTTTTAACGAAGACCTGCCCTCAGTGTCAGCTGAGAAGACGACACAATACGGAGGAATATGGCAGCATTCCAGTGAAACCCTCTTCAGAAATCTTTCCACTCACTTTCCTCCTAAACAACTGGATACGACAAAAATCTTAATGAGTATTTTTGTCTTGTTTTTTGTTATTTTCAGCATAAACACCAAAACATTTTCTTACATGTATGCTTAATACAAGATAATAAAAATCCCAACATGGGTTACAAAAATAATCACAATAGATCTCTAAAAAAAAAGTGAATAAAATTTCCTAGAAGTCTTAAGCCGCATCTTAAGTTTTGCTTCTCAATAAATTTAGACAGTATTATTATGTTTGCAGTGAATACATTTCCCTAGAACTCTTAAGCAGCACCTTAAGCTTTACTTCTCAATAAATTTAGACAGTATTAAGTATGTTTGCAGTGAATAAAGTTCCCTAGACCCTGGGCTTCCAACATCCACAAACATAGTCTATCTGCTTGATTTTTACTCTGTTTTGGTGACAGAACATTTGCTCTGTGACTCTTACCTACAGCGTGTGTAACTAAAGATATCCATTCTGGCAGCCAACACCTCACACCACACATACCTCACATAAAAAATTAAAGGTTCTCACTTACACATAATAATGCCCAAATCGCTTTCTCATCAATAAATAGCCAAGATGAAAGGAGAGAGCAGGAGACAGTGAGCTAAAGGTGGTCTATATCATTTAGATATAAAATGATTTAACCTTCTTACTGCATCATTTTGAAAGAGTATGGCTATGCTTTGAATAGAATAACAAGAGTCTTTATGCTATTCCAAACATTGCCCTCAAGTACTGTATGTATTTAGTTAAACCATGTGTGCTTATGAGAGGGAACTGAAACTATAGGCAAATATTTAAGAAACATTGTGAAAGTATTCTTTACCAAAACCTCCACCTCCACTTTTGAATAAATCTCAGAGATATGATTGAAGACTTTTGATAAATGCAAGTACCTGCAACCTCGCGTAAATGCAAGCCATAAAAAGGGATATTTGGGATATTTTTGTAACAGGGCCATTACACAAAAATAAAAATAAATAAATGCCAGTGGTTACTACATAAATTATACCTCACAGCAAAACATTTGTTTAATTGTGCATAATTAGAGTAGCGAAATAGGCTTATAAATATATAGGCCTATGAGTGTACCAATAATGCACCTTTATGGAGACATTAATATTCAGCAAAGACATATTAAATTGGTCAGAAATTACAGTAAAGACATTTACAAGGTAAGATTTCTCTTTCAAATAAATGCTGTTCTTAAAGATTTTTTTATGCATCAAAGAATATAAAATAATCAATTCTTTGAGAAGCAAATCTGCATATTAGAATGATTTATGAAGGATCATGTAACACTGAAGACTGGAGTAATGATGCTGAAAATTCAGCTTTGCATCACACAAATAAATTATATTTGAAAATATATTAAAATATAAAACTGTTATTTTAAATTGCAATAATATTTTAAAATATGAGTGTTTTTACTGTGATGAAATAAATGCAAATGTCTCAGGTTACGTATGTAGCCATGGTTCCCTGAGTAAGTAATGAGACACTATGTCCTCTAGGGGTCGCTATGGGGAATGCCTCATCGTGACCCGTGTCTGAAGCATACATTGAAAAAAACACCAACAACACGTTGGCCGGGGACAGCCATGACGTCACTACCGGTGCGACTATAGTATAAATAGGTGCCGGGAGAACACATCATCCACTTCTTCATCTGAAGCTTACGTCTGAAGCATGGCAAGAAACCTAGAGGATGCAGTTCGAAGTTCCCATGAAAGGGAACGTCTCAGGTTACGTATGTAACCATGGTTCCCTGAGTAGGGAACAAGACACTGCGTCCACTACCAACTCTAGGGGTCGCTATGGGGAACGGTATACCCACGCCACCATGCTGAGGGGAGTGCATGCCAGAAACCATGGCGACCACTAAGTACCAACTCTATCATATTGCCATGGGAGTTGCCCCTGGGATGTTAGAAGGCTGTCAGTGACATTATTCCCTACGGCCAAAGGCTGGCTACATACACTAAAAACTTACCTGTTAGGGCCAGAACTCCTGGGCCCGGGGTAGAGCTCAAGGCTTGGAATCAGGAATAGATTCCTTTAAGGGAATACGACCAAGAACCTAGAATCATACTAAGCCTTGGCCTGTCACACAGGGGCTACCGCACGCTCTGCATATGCTAAAGGAACTGTCTCGTTCCTCTTAAAGAAGTTGTTACAGGTCTGTGAGAGCCAGAAATCGTGCTTGTTTGTAGGTGACCAAATACTTATTTTACCGAGGAATTTACCAATTAATTCTTTAAAAATCCTACAATGTGATTTTCTGGATTTTTTTTCTCATTTTGTCTCTCATAGTTGAGGTATACCTATGATGAATATTACAGGCCTCTCTCATCTTTTTAAGTGGGAGAACTTGCACAATTGGTGGCTGACTAAATACTTTTTTGCCCCACTGTAGGTGGAGTGGTGCCCAAGGCAGAACCGGGGTTTTAAATCACTCAGAAAGAGCATGGGACTGCTGCGCGTAGCTCTTACCATACAGGATTTTAGAAAATAATGCAGAGTACTAGCGTGCACACTTACCACCAATGTGGATTTTAGAAAGTGTGCAAAGCATAAAGTGTGCACTTACCATAGTATGGATTTAAGAGTTTTCCAAGCATCTGCTCACAGATACCCGGAAGTAATGAGCCAAATGGGAGAGGCAAGCTCAAATACAGCCCTCTAAGGTGAGGGGAGCACTGCCTGAGACAGCATTACACAAGAAGGTTCTCGCAAATGCCACCTATACTTTCCGCTCAATGCCTCAGCAAGAGGGGATATCCTGGTGATCAGGAGACCAGACAGGGCAGCCTGAAAGCATAAGCCCAGCCCGGACGTCCAGGAAATGTTTTGCAGTGCCGTGCCGGGGGCCTAGTGATCAAGAAGACTCCCGCAGAAGCCTGTGACCTGGCCGCATAATCCAGGAAGTATGAAGCCGAAACCCAGCTTATCGTACCGTCTGGACATATATCGACGAGTGAAATAAATAAAGCACCCGGTTTCTGAACCCAGCAGAGGGGGTTCTCATCGAGGACCTACCTTAGAAAAAGGACAGAAACACACAGGTCCCGGGAAACACTGCAAAGAAAGCTAGCAGAAGTATTATACACACAACCACCAGCGCATTAAATACACACATACACATATATTTATATATAGATTTTTAGAAATGGATCGTACTCACCCACCATGGTTCCCGCATCGGAGCCCCTGGTCCGGACCATCAGTAAGGTGGTCACTATGAAGCTATAGAACCAACCAAATATCATAGGTCCAGCATAGGAGACTGTAATGCAGGAAATTCCCACCTGACCTCGGTCAGGCGGCGAGATGGTGGTTACAGGGGAATTAGGAAGGGGAAGATAAGGGCAGATGTAAGACCCCCGAAGGAAATGAGTAGATACTGAGGTATCACTCTGATCCGGACAAAAGCGCTGATGCCCTGTCTGGATCACATCCCTTAGGTCTTTTACCTACCTTCCTTTGACCCGTGATTCTTCCTACTCCTACCCGTGGGTGAGGGTGGAGCGCGAATTGCGACACTAGCCTTCTGTGCCCGTCTCTGATCCTCAAACCGAGACGGGCCAGGACCCCTGGGTTGTTCAGGCTCAGACCTGGACCTTCGTGAAGGCCCTGAACTTCTCGACCACTGTCTCAATGGAGGTACCAAAAATACGGATGGCGAAACCGGCGCATCAAGAAGAAAGCCCCTCTCTTTTTTCCCGATATCTGCTAGGTTCACCCACAGATGTCCCTCCATCACTACCATAGCCACCATGGACCTGCCACTAGCAGAGGCGGCCTGCTTAGTAGCACGGAGAGCGAGATCCGTGGTGCGGCACCCTCAGCTACCTCATCAGGAGAAAGGCCCTTGCCTTTATCCAGGTCTTTCAGCAGGTCAGCCTGATATGCTTGGAGCATCACCATCGTGTGCAATGAAGCGACAGCCCAACCTGCTGCTGCTGCGTATGCCCTGGCATTCGAACGAGATGTCAAGGAGGGAGTCTTAAGAGAGGACGTCTCACCCATAGAGAGATAGCTGGCATTTTCTCATAACCGTTTTCGCGCATCGCCTCGATGTTGGCATAACTCGTATGCTAGAATCGATGGATGCGTGAGGAAAAACAGCCTCTTCCATTCCTTCTCAATCTCTGTATGGAAAACAGGATGAAAGGAAGGCTCACCTGAGCTTGACGGTTATGGCCAGAAAAATAACATTCATCGAGATGACCTCACTTTCTTCACTCGCTTCACGGCAAGTAAAGCCTCACTGTGGCGTGATCCATAACTTTCAAAAGCTCATCATACGCAGGGCTGGAGGATTGGGAAGGCTCAGCCTCAGATTTTTGGCCTCCTCAGACACTTCCTGCTTTTGCTGGGTCGAACCCAGCAGAGCACTGGCTCCTGGATCAGACAATGTTAATGAAATAACATCATCCTCTAGCAACTCGCTCTCGTCCACAGCCGACGATCGTGAGAGGGAAAACCCCTCTTCAAACTCATCGGCCAGATTCACCTGCGATCCCCATGAGCTCATTCTCCGCCGTGCCTCAGCAGCGGCGGGTCCTGAATCGTGGGAAGCGAAAAGAGAGACAAACGAGAGCGGAGTTTTTCATTGGAAAAACGCTCGCAGTGCACGCCGATTGCCCCCTCGAGGACATCGTGTGTGTGCTCTTCGCCCAAACAAATAACGCATAGATCGTGTGTGTCATCAGATATTAAACAACAACAACACGGATGCACACATCCTCTAAACGCTTTGCTAGTGCTCTCCATAATGATATGAATAGAGATTTCGCTCTTACCACAGAAATGCACGCTTCAAACAAAACAGTCAATGAAGACGAAGAAGAGGATGATGTGTTCTCCCGGTGCCTATTTATACTATAGTCACACCGGTAGTGACGTCATGGCTGTCGCCGGCCAATGTGTTGTTGGTGTTTTTTCAATGTATGCTTCAGACACGGGTCACGATGAGGCGTTCCCCATAGCGACCCCTAGAGGATGCAGTTCGAAGTTCCCATGAAAGGGAACTTGTAAGTAGCTTCTTTCAAAAACATGAATAATTCTTACCGGCCATAAACTTTTGAATGGTGGCGTACTTAAAGACTAAGATCTAAAAGACTTAAGACTTTTAGACTAACTCATAATCTCATGATGTACCTCATTCATGATGACCACACATTACTGATCTTACACTCTTTAAAAGACTTTTAATATTTAGTAATATTAGCAATTTGATTGGCACAGACACTGTCAGATGAGAACAAAACTTGAACTGAATTGAGCTGGATAATGACACTATTGTCTTCTGCTTTATAGCTGAATTTAATATGTTCATAATTGATTAATTCTGCAACATTGACTCGAGCCGAATAATGGCACTGCTGTTTTCAGAAGGGCTGAACTTGTTTCATAATGAATGAACTATATGCATTAATTGAAATGAACAGAATCAACACTGAACTGGCTAGAGCTGAATAATGACACTATTGTCTTGCTACAGCTGCTTTACAGCAGAATTTGGATTTGCTTCATTTTTGAAGTTTGCATCTTTGATTCTGTTTCTTGCCTGTTAAATACTGTGAAGCTGCTTTGAAACGACCTGTATTGTATAAAGCACTATAAAAATAAAGGTGACTTGGTAGAAGCTAGCCATATAATTAGGCACATGCCTTGCTCATGGTTCCTCAAAACCCATGAAGAAATCTGTGCGCTGTAAAAAAAAGTAATAAATAAAGATTGAGAACCACTAATTGTGCAGCATGCTTACTTATAGTTTGAGCAACTTTACAGAACATCCATACCCCACAATGTGCATATCTATAGCTTGAGGCACACGGTCATCACTCATTTTCCATTTAGTCTTGTTTGTGTCCTATCTCTCCTTCCTATCTTCTAACTTTGTCTGTGGCTTGGACTATGAGTAACGGCTCGCTGGCCGTCTGAAAGTTAGTCACCTCCACGACACCACTTCCCCTCGCTGGAGAAAAAGGGAAGCCTTTTCTTCCTCTGCCTAGGCTTCTGCTTTTGCTGCAGCCTAGACCCCAATAAACAATGCCTTCTCCAGAAATTCATATTATGGGAGCTGCAGATCAAAGAGCGGTGCGTAACATGAGTCCATGGACAGCGGGTAAACAGGCACGCACTCAATGCTGCTCTTTATGCTGGAGGAGAGAGAGAACGCATGACGGGGAGGAAGACTTCAAAGTGACACGCCTCTGTCTTCACTGGCCCATTAAAAGCGAGTCTGGGGGAGGGGTGCTTGATTTCACATGAGATGTGTAAGGTGCTGTCACAAAGATGCTTTTTAGCATATGCACTGGGAATAGTGAGAGTCTGTGGGAGAGAGAGGGCGTGGGCTTGTCTTATTGCTGATGGTGCTGGTGCATTCTGGGAATGCTGCAAAGATCATTCACAAAGGAAATGTGGTGAGCGAGAGGAGAACCATATGAGAAATAGAAAGACAGAGAGATTGTGATGGAAAACCCCTAAATTACCCAGTCACAATAGGATGTTCAACCATGCAATAAATCAGGAGTGCGTTTTCCTTACGATGTTGGAAACTCGCTGCTTAACCACTGTAGTACGATGCATTGTTGGGATAGTTCACCCAAAAATGAAAATTCCGTCATTAATTACTCACCCTCATGTCGTTCCAAACCTGTAAGATCTTTGTTCATCTTCGAACCTTCAAATTCAAATTAAGATATTTTTGATGAATTGCGAGAGTTTTCTGACCCTCCATAGACAGCAAGGATCCTTACACTATCAAGGTCCAGAAACGTAGTAAGGACATCGTTAAAATAATCCATGTGACATCAGTGGTTCAACAGTAATTTTACGAAGCGACGAGAATACTTTTTGTGCGCAAAGAAAACAAAAATAGCGACTTTATTTTACAATTTGTCATACGTATTAGGACTGCACGATAAAATCGCATGCGATAGTTAAAGCGCATCTTGTCAGTAAAGCCATTCTGTAATCAGCTGTAAATCTCCATCACGTGCGGGCAGCATTAACTACACAGAGCCGTTGTTCACCGACAAACTGCGCAAAACATGCGCAAAATATGATCGTGGTTTTGCGCAGCTTGTCAGTGAACAACGGCTCTGTGTAGTTAATGCTGCTCCATGTGAAAGCCCGCAGGTGATGGAGATTTACCGCTGATTAAAGAACTGGCTTTACTGACAAGATGCGCGTTAAATATCGCATGCGATTTATCGTGCAGCCCTAATATGTATAGTGCCATTTTGGAGAGTATCACATTTGTAAACAATGTATGCTGTTCTGTGTTAGCAGCACCATACGTGGATACGTTGTGTTTACGTTTTAATATTAAAGTAAAAAACGTATCCGAGTACATATGTTGCATACGTTGTTTACGTATGTGATACTCTCCAAAATGGTGCCAGGGTGACGCGGAGGAGACGAATTGTAAAAAAAAAAGTCGTTATTTTTGTTTTCTTTGCGCACAAAAAGTATTCTCGTAGCTTCGTAAAATTACAGTTGAACCACTGATGTCACATGGACTACTTTAACAATGTCCTTACTACCTTTCTAGACCTTGATCGTGTTAGGATCCTTGCTGTCTATGGGAGGGTCAGAAAACTCTCGGAATTCATCAAAAATATCTTAATTTGTGTTCCGAAGATGAACGAAGGTCTTACAGATTTGGAAAGACATGAGGGTAATTATGACAGAATTTTAATTTTTTGGGTGAACTATCCCTTTAACTTGCTAGTCAAACCGTAGTAACATGGTTGCAATTCTGACATAATTACTAATAAATCCTGTGTCAATGGGGATTGATGTATACTGACCTGAGAATAATTTTCTCTGATAAAATTTCAGCAATCTAGTCATGTGCAATTTCTATCAGTGGTTCACACTTTAGTTTGGGGACAAATTCTCACTATTAACTAACTATTAACTTTGACTGTTAATAAACTACTTATTTTCTGTTTATTAATAATTAGTAAGGTAGTAGTTAAGTTTAGGTATGGCGTGGATAAAGGGATCTAAAATATGGTCATGCAGAATAAGGCATTAATATGTGCTTTATTAGTACTAATAAACAGCCAGTATGCTAGTAATATGCATGCTAATAAGCAACTAGTTAATGGTGAGAACTGGTCTCTAAACTAAAGTGTTACCCTGTCAGCAATTTTTTGCAAAAATGTCTGATTATTTTGCAATTCAGTTTGATTCATTCAGACCGTTCACACTGCACTGAATGTAACAGGATGTTTTATAAGACAGAAAACAAAAGGAGCACTGTATGAGAGGCACATGTAACTACAATCCACTGTATGAAACAAGACGTTACTTTCGTTTGTCATCTTTCATTTGCCAACCTTGAAACAGCTCTTCATTGCATGTGCAGCTTGAAAATGTCAGTGTGCGGCAGCTGGTAACAAAAAACAAAAAACTAAAACCCCAATTTTTTAGGGGCCTGTGCCGAGTACTGATGAAAGGTTATAACCACACAAGTAGACATTTCACTAAAAATTCTGATTCAGACCTGAGACATATCTTACCAACCAACCATATCATACCATACCAACAAGAATTGGGAGTAAACTCTTTTGACTTGAGTAAGCAACTTGGGTGTGTAAGCAACCACCCAGAACACCCTATAACCACCAAGCAGTGGCCAAGCAACCACCCAGAACACCTTAGCAGCTGCAAAGCAATGTGCTAAAAGCAATCCTGAACTCTGTAGAAACCAGAGAGCTGTCCTCATTCATCTCCACAGCAGGTCTTTGGCTGCCATGTGACACCCTCAGAACCTGCAATGTGCATACTGCCATCTTTGCTCATGGGCACATTTGTTTTTTCGTATTTAAATTTTTTTTTATAAAAAAATGTTTTTCACAGATTCACCACGCTGAACAAAAGAAAGCTGCTTGGTTTGAAAGTAACTTCTCTGTGGGCTGTGCTTTATGCATCACTATACAACGGACAATGTCTTTTTTGCCCACACCTTTATGTACACCAAGAAAGTCTGAAGGGACAAACGTATTGTGTTTTGAAGTAAAGTTTGACTGAGACAGTTAGTGGGACCTTTTTTTCGCTGCCATTTTTAAAGACTTATCTTAAAGATGTAACATTTAAAGTCTATAATATTATTGGAAACGCTTTAGTATGTAGGGACCAATTCTCACTATTAACTAGTTGCTTATTAGCATGCCTATTATTAACTTATTGGCTGTTTATTAGCACTTATAAAATACATATTCTGCAAAACCATGTTCTACTGTACATCCCTAATACCTAAATATATATTTACTAACATATCCAATACCTAAACTTAACAACTACCTTACTAACTATTAATAAGCAGCAAATTAGGAGTTTATTGAGTCAAATGCCATAGTTAATTGTTAATAGTGAGAATAGGACCTTAAAATAAAGTGTGACCAAATGATCTATACCAGTGGTTCTTAAACGTTTTGACTCAAAGGCCCCCACTCAGGGCCGGATTTACCAGATTTTTTCATGACATAGGCAAAACAAATTTTTGGGCCCCCCTTCCCTATTAATATAATAGGCCTAACATTAGCTACCACCCAAGCAAACGAAAATATTTCTTAATCAGTAGAAACCATTACAGTGTTTTCTATCGCAATAAGCGCTTGCGTTCAATCAATAAAAACCAAATGTAGTTTGAGAACTGAGAAAGACTATTCCATTAATAGGTGCAGCGTCATGGCCACATAACAACTTAAGGAGTGCATTATCTCTCTAATAATTTTAATGACCTGGAGTCACAACCACACATCAAGACATTGTTAAGATGATTTCTTTCAAGACATATGTCATGTTTTCTTCCTGAAATCTGTGTGTTGAACTAATTTTTTACATATTTTACATAAACCTTCCATTACGAATTCCAAAACGTCATTTTAGAGCTTATAACAGAAGCTTGAGCCACTGATATGCAGGCTAATGCAGTTATTAATGCAGTCTAACGCACTTAGAGAGAGAGAGAGAGAGAGAGAGAGAGAGATTAAGC
>NW_015505610.1:1608054-1622276 GCF_001515645.1 Sinocyclocheilus grahami | reverse complement strand
TTATTTTTGTTTTCTTTGCGCACAAAAAGTATTCTCGTAGCTTCGTAAAATTACAGTTGAACCACTGATGTCACATGGACTACTTTAACAATGTCCTTACTACCTTTCTAGACCTTGATCGTGTTAGGATCCTTGCTGTCTATGGGAGGGTCAGAAAACTCTCGGAATTCATCAAAAATATCTTAATTTGTGTTCCGAAGATGAACGAAGGTCTTACAGGTTTGGAAAGACATGAGGGTAATTATGACAGAATTTTAATTTTTTGGGTGAACTATCCCTTTAACTTGCTAGTCAAACCGTAGTAACATGGTTGCAATTCTGACATAATTACTAATAAATCCTGTGTCAATGGGGATTGATGTATACTGACCTGAGAATAATTTTCTCTGATAAAATTTCAGCAATCTAGTCATGTGCAATTTCTATCAGTGGTTCACACTTTAGTTTGGGGACAAATTCTCACTATTAACTAACTATTAACTTTGACTGTTAATAAACTACTTATTTTCTGTTTATTAATAATTAGTAAGGTAGTAGTTAAGTTTAGGTATGGCGTGGATAAAGGGATCTAAAATATGGTCATGCAGAATAAGGCATTAATATGTGCTTTATTAGTACTAATAAACAGCCAGTATGCTAGTAATATGCATGCTAATAAGCAACTAGTTAATGGTGAGAACTGGTCTCTAAACTAAAGTGTTACCCTGTCAGCAATTTTTTGCAAAAATGTCTGATTATTTTGCAATTCAGTTTGATTCATTCAGACCGTTCACACTGCACTGAATGTAACAGGATGTTTTATAAGACAGAAAACAAAAGGAGCACTGTATGAGAGGCACATGTAACTACAATCCACTGTATGAAACAAGACGTTACTTTCGTTTGTCATCTTTCATTTGCCAACCTTGAAACAGCTCTTCATTGCATGTGCAGCTTGAAAATGTCAGTGTGCGGCAGCTGGTAACAAAAAACAAAAAACTAAAACCCCAATTTTTTAGGGGCCTGTGCCGAGTACTGATGAAAGGTTATAACCACACAAGTAGACATTTCACTAAAAATTCTGATTCAGACCTGAGACATATCTTACCAACCAACCATATCATACCATACCAACAAGAATTGGGAGTAAACTCTTTTGACTTGAGTAAGCAACTTGGGTGTGTAAGCAACCACCCAGAACACCCTATAACCACCAAGCAGTGGCCAAGCAACCACCCAGAACACCTTAGCAGCTGCAAAGCAATGTGCTAAAAGCAATCCTGAACTCTGTAGAAACCAGAGAGCTGTCCTCATTCATCTCTACAGCAGGTCTTTGGCTGCCATGTGACACCCTCAGAACCTGCAATGTGCATACTGCCATCTTTGCTCATGGGCACATTTGTTTTGAGCCAATCACCTGAGCTATAAATGCCACAAGAATGCACACTGTCCCAAGCCCATCTCTATTGTTGGTGTACGATCCGTCATCAAAGACAGCAGAGAAAAATAATATTTCACACTTTCAAGAGCCCACCATATTACACTTGGTTACTGGTACCAGTACTTTGCTAATCCTAAATGGTTTTTTTCGTATTTAAATTTTTTTTTATAAAAAAATGTTTTTCACAGATTCACCACGCTGAACAAAAGAAAGCTGCTTGGTTTGAAAGTAACTTCTCTGTGGGCTGTGCTTTATGCATCACTATACAACGGACAATGTCTTTTTTGCCCACACCTTTATGTACACCAAGAAAGTCTGAAGGGACAAACGTATTGTGTTTTGAAGTAAAGTTTGACTGAGACAGTTAGTGGGACCTTTTTTTCGCTGCCATTTTTAAAGACTTATCTTAAAGATGTAACATTTAAAGTCTATAATATTATTGGAAACGCTTTAGTATGTAGGGACCAATTCTCACTATTAACTAGTTGCTTATTAGCATGCCTATTATTAACTTATTGGCTGTTTATTAGCACTTATAAAATACATATTCTGCAAAACCATGTTCTACTGTACATCCCTAATACCTAAATATATATTTACTAACATATCCAATACCTAAACTTAACAACTACCTTACTAACTATTAATAAGCAGCAAATTAGGAGTTTATTGAGTCAAATGCCATAGTTAATTGTTAATAGTGAGAATAGGACCTTAAAATAAAGTGTGACCAAATGATCTATACCAGTGGTTCTTAAACGTTTTGACTCAAAGGCCCCCACTCAGGGCCGGATTTACCAGATTTTTTCATGACATAGGCAAAACAAATTTTTGGGCCCCCCTTCCCTATTAATATAATAGGCCTAACATTAGCTACCACCCAAGCAAACGAAAATATTTCTTAATCAGTAGAAACCATTACAGTGTTTTCTATCGCAATAAGCGCTTGCGTTCAATCAATAAAAACCAAATGTAGTTTGAGAACTGAGAAAGACCATTCCATTAATAGGTGCAGCGTCATGGCCACATAACAACTTAAGGAGTGCATTATCTCTCTAATAATTTTAATGACCTGGAGTCACAACCACACATCAAGACATTGTTAAGATGATTTCTTTCAAGACATATGTCATGTTTTCTTCCTGAAATCTGTGTGTTGAACTAATTTTTTACATATTTTACATAAACCTTCCATTACGAATTCCAAAACGTCATTTTAGAGCTTATAACAGAAGCTTGAGCCACTGATATGCAGGCTAATGCAGTTATTAATGCAGTCTAACGCACTTAGAGAGAGAGAGAGAGAGAGAGAGAGAGAGAGAGAGAGAGAGAGAGATTAAGCGTGTGTGAATACCTGCGTCTGTGCGTCTCTCAGCAGTATTAGGCAGCAGCGTCTACTAATAGCGAATCTTTAAGTTAAACTGCTTCAAGAACCTCGCTACTGAGAAAAGTAATGTAGCTTTTCAGCTGCAAAACTATTTTATTGATAAATTCGCGGGGCAGTGCTGACAACAAGTTTCTGGTCGCGTCTCCGCGTGTGTGCACGTCTGTGAGAGAGAACGAGAGAAAGAAAGCGTTATTTCCATAGCCTACTTAAAAAAAGGTTGAAGACATGGAAATAGTTTGTCATTTTTTACCCTAGTGTTTGTTATATTTATTTGCTCAATGTCTTCTGGGGTTTTGGTTCTTTTACTGTTGTAGATAGCCCATAGTATAACAAAAATATTATATATCTCTTCATTGTGTTTGGGCCCCCCTGGACGAGCAAGCATAGGCACGTGCCTAGAATGCCTATGCGTAAATCCAGCCCTGCCCCCACTATTGGAAGGCTTCCTGATATTTGCAGGCTATTTTCTGTTGTCATTATGACAAAGCTGCTTCCTTTCATTATTTATTTACTTACAGAAACTGGGAGTATTAATGTTGTATAAGAAATACATTTCAGTTTACAGCTCATTATCTTAATTTAAATTATAGTTATATTATATTATTTAATAATTATTATTTTATACTTTTTAATCATTTGGAGGCTCCCTTGGAAGTTTTCTGAGACCCTCAGCACCCTGGTTGAGAACCACTGGTCTATACAATGGTGCATTCAAAATATTCATAATATTTATTCAAAAGGCGGCTAAATACACATCCACAGAGAGTTCTCTTCTAGGCCTGAATAACCACTGACCCTGGAACCCAGCCCCAGAACGATGTAGTTTTGACATCTACCAGCAGGGGATAACTGCCCATACTAATCAGCCATACCTTGGCAAAATCCCAACTTTAAGTCAGCATCCCTGTGCCCTGCTTCGTGGGCACTTTGGAGGGAGGAGGGCAGCTGTGTCTCATAATGTGGCTATTGGATCACACTTGGTCAAGAAGCATTTTCTCTTTATTTAGAATTTGGAAATTTGGAGTCATTAGAATAAAATTCATGTGGTGCCATCTTTCCTCGATGCCCAAAAATGTTTGAAAGTCCCCCTAAAGCCCAAATAAACACTTCTTTGAGAATTTAACTCATAATTGGCTCATAATTTTTGGAGAGAAATAGCGCCGACACTGGACAAGGGTAAAGCTTTCTCATGCGCATGTGTCAACCTACTTTGGGCTGTCAATTGCTGAAGAAACGGCATAGACCTATAATTGGGGCAGCAGCATATTTAATTTTTACAGGAATGAATGATAGAAATACAGTGTTCAATGGATAGTACAATTGTTTAGCCACGTAGCGATTGTTCAGTTAATGAAAAATATATTTTTTTAAAACCTTTCAGTAGACAAAAAATTCCATAAAACAGTTTTGAAAGTTGTGAAAATTCACATGATCTAGGACACTGCCACTGTAAAGACTGTAAATCTATCTCTCACAGCCTCATTTTCATTCATGTTTAAGTTCAATATGGCATCTATACTGAATAAGGTTAGTAGCAATACATTTAAAACCACATAGCAATGACTTGACAACCACTTACAACACTACAGCAAGTGTCTAAGAGGCAGTCACATGATCAAAATTTAGATGGCAAAAAGGACCATTGTCTATCGTCAAAAAAGTAGGGTCTGAAGCACAGCTCACAAAGAATTCACTTTCAGCCAAACAGCTTACTTGTGGTCAACGAGGCAAATCGGCATGACCAACTTGAACTCATTGAGAAATCTGTGTAGGGTAATCATTCACCCTTACGTGAAATTCCCATTTGCGGTGATTCCTATCAAAATGACCTTTAGCACCTTAAAGGGGTCATATGATGCGATTTCAAGTCTTGAGAGAGGCGGGGCATAGAGGACCTACAATAATGTACAGTATTTGAAAAATATTGTGTTTTTTGAACATTAAAGCATGTCAACATATTATGTTACTCCAAATACACAAAATAATGATCTTTAAAAAAGCATCATATGGCCCCTTTAAGGTAACAACTTAGAATGTCTTGCAAAACAAGAAAAATACAATCAAATTCATTATTTATTGTTATGTTTATTCAATTATTTTATTTATTAATCCTAGTCAATCTGGTAGTATCGGTAACATAAGTCATAAATCTGTTGGTTCTTTCTTTGCTCCTCCTTTCTCTTCCCGTTACATTCGGTGTCTTTTTGCCAGTTGCTTTTTTCTTGTCACCACGAGGGTTCAGGTTTCCTCTGTTTCACCGCGTTACAGTGACATTGACTTGATATTTGTGGCTTTGTGCTTATACAGGCCCTGCTGCCTTCTGTGCTGGATTAGGGGCCGGTTGTCAGACACACGTCTTGGCATAACACAGAGGCCAGCGTGTGGGGTCACAGGAGCAGTTTGGGTTGCTGTACTCTCTGTAAGGCCAGGTGTCACTGAAAATCCCAGCACCACAGTAGGGATCATGCTGTCATGTGTTTAGACAGTACATGTCCAAAATGCGAGGAAGCCGAGGGGTAAGAGTCTGGATCGCTCCCTGACCCCTAGAACTACTGCCACGGTCAGCTGTTACAGGAGACACACTGTTTTTTTAACGGCGGTGGAGCATCTCTGGTGTCTAAACAGGTTTTGTTTACTGGGTGTTTTGGCATTAGCACCTATGGCCTCTAAGGCTACGTCCACGCGAAGCCAGAGTTTTCCCTAGCCGATCTTTTTTTTCTCCCTCGACTCAAGAAATATCTGCGTCCACACGAAACCACAAAACAATGTAGTATACATGCCAGACCAGTATGTGGCGCTGTAATTCTGCCACAGAGATACACTAAAAACGGAGAAGACTTGGACTATGCGCATAAACCTTGCACGCGGTATACAAACGAACATGGAGCAATACATTTCTTAATCTGTGTTAATGTTGGTTAATAAAAAGACAACCGTTCAGTGTTTGTTCGTGTTTTTGTTGCTGTTACGTGACGTAGCGACTAGGGGCGAGACGTGGGCTGATGACGTCATCGTTTAAGAAAATATACGGATTCGCTGTCCACATGAAAATGCAAGGGCGGCGTTTTCCGATTTATCCACTCTGGGACCCGGTTTCAAAAAATATCGGTTTCACTCTCCCAAAACGCAGAATCTGTGTGGACGAAACACCTATACGATACAAAATTTATGTGTATACAGCTAATCGCTTCTCTGTGTGGACGGGGCCTAAGTGTCCGTATTTTGGTTGAAGTTATGACAGCGAAAAACATACACATCTTTAATAATTTATTGATATAGCAGCTTTAAATATAAACAGAGATAGTTCAAAGTGGTCTTGTGTATGTGAAATCGGTTTTATTGAAGAAAGTCTAAATGATGGCCGCTCCTAGTGTTCACTATGTGGTCTGTTTATGATTCAACAAACACAGAGTCACATTTGCAAGTGATAAATGTCCTTTTTGCTCATCTTTGTTTGTGCTTATGGTGAAAGTGTCTGGGGGGGTGTATGAGCTGTTAATATTTTTAGAGTGATTGAAGGACATACTTTTTCTTCTTATGAACTCAGGTTGGCATGTTGTGTACAAGAGTGCAGTTTTAGCCTTGGGGAGTGCAGCCGTAAGTCTGAATGTGTGTGTGTGTGTGTGTGTGTGCTGCAGTTTTAGCCTGTGGGGTTAAAGAGACAGGAGAGAACAGGTGTTACTCATGTTTGAGTGAAGAGTTCTTAGCGCTAAACAAAAGGGAAAGTAGCATTCTAACAGCACATGAGAACATCTGACAGGAATTATTATTAGTGTTATTAATGTTGAGCTTTCCACTGTGCATTCTGGGATTGTGTTCTCTGTGAAGGATACAAGACATCTTATAAGGCTAGCATCTTACCATTTGGAATGGCCTGCATGTCAGGAGTGTGTCTATGATGCCTACAAATGCTGCCTAGGAAGGCAGCTCATTAGGGTTTGGAACAAAAAATAAATTTACAACAAAGAATTGAAAAGTTTAGTTTACATGAAAAAATGTACGGAGCCCCGTACATGACATGCAAGAAAAAATAAATAAATTGTGCGCACGATTTACCAATTCATTCCCTTGATGTACTAAAACGTGCACACGATTACTATTTCGTTCCCTCGATTTGCTAAATCGTGCGTACAATTTACTAATTCGTTCCCTCGAATTATAAATTGTGTGCACAATTGAGCAAATCGAGGGAACGATTTAGTAAATCATGCACACGATTTAGCCTACTATTTTTTACCTGCATGCCATGACGGAATTTATAAATCGCGTGCATGATTTGACAAATCAAGGGAACGATTTTGTAAATCGTGCGCACAATTTATAAATCGAGGGAACGAAATAGTAAATCGTGCACACGATTTAGCCTACTATTTTTTTCCTGCAGGCTCCGTAAAAAAAATTAAATTATGTCATTATGTATTCACCCATCGGTCCCTGCACATACATAGAACACATCAAATATGGTGAATGGAAGCTCAGTCGTGCTTGTTAAGACACGCAAGAACAAACGTCATTGGTTATCGTGCGTCAAACAAGCACGTATGAGCTTCTGATGTGTGCAAACCAATGTTTGTTTATGGTTAAAAGCCTACATTAAATCTGTTCATTATATAAAGTGATTGCATCTTTAACGAAAAATTGTAATATACCTACTAAAAAAAAATATTCAAATGGATTACTTTTACAATCTCTTCATCAACTTTTTGAATCATGAAAGTTTTGGTTGCATAGGCTTTCAATGGATGGACAAAAAATGAGAGCATTATTTGTTTTTCAAAGGTCTAAGAAAGTCTTATGGGGTTTGGAACGACACAAGGGTGAGTAAATGATGAGAACATTTTCATTTCTAGGTGAACTGTCTCTTTAAGCTAATAAAAGGAGCACATATGAAGATTCGTTTTACATTTTATATTCAACTTCTTTCTTACTTTCAGATGATCAATAGCCATTCTTTTGCCCATGTATTGATTCTCCGAGCCCCTGTTCTCAAATAAAGGCCGTGTTCTTCAGATACAATCCAAGTGTGTAGTGTGTTGTGTAACGGTGCCCTGCTAGTGTCCTGTTTACACAGTGGGACACAAGCGCTCGTAAATAAGGAGAAGTGGCCGTGCGAGATGAAAGCTGCAGTCTGTTGTCTGTTCCCTGCCAACCTCTTATTAAAAGCCTTTTACATGTAAACAGTCCAGCTTGTAAAACACAAAGCATACCCTTGCCTTTTAATTTGACCTGTTTTCCCCTTATACTCACTTATTTGCTTTTGTTCTTTCCTGCTATTTGTAATGTTTGCTCATGGTAAGGTGCGGCAGGCCCTTGCTGGTTTGCGAGTTCAAAGAGGGTTTTTAGGCACTAAAATAGTGTATTAGTTGGAAAAATCATCGATAATAATACATCCTATTGAGTATAAATTGCGTTTAGTGAGAAGTTTCTTCTGCTACTTGATAGCCATCTGACAAATTTGCTAAGGAAATCACTGATACTTGGTGAACAGGTTTTTGAAAGTAAAGAAAATAAACTATTTTGCATCTTGATGTTTTCACATGGTAAATGCGGTATGGGAAGTATCGTTTTCCCACAGCTTTATGCAAAAGAGCCTTCAGCTACTGTCGAATATCAAGAAGAAATGATGAATAATTTTTATGGCACTGAAAATAATCATGTGATAATGATCTATCTTGTTTCCTTTGTTTCTGGCAGCAGGCAAGCCAAACTTGTGTGCAAAGAAAGGAACATTTCGGTTATTTCTTTTTTTTAATACGCAAATGAATCTGTGAAAGAAAGTCAGCAAGATGAGTTGTCAAATAGGTATATCCCAATATTCTCACAACATCAGTGTACATTCATACTTTTCATACATTCATACTTTTAGTAAATACCAAACCATTAATTCTTTATTTAGTTCATTCATGGTTTTATCTCAGTGACGTGGTCCATTTAAAGGAACAACTTCTCAAAAACTCCTCACACCTTATATTCTAAACATAAATTAATAAATGTTTAATTGTTTTGTTATACAGTGTATGTCAATGGGGTCCAAAACAACAATGGATCCTGCTTACTTTCATTCAATGGACGACAAAAAAATTAATAAAAATCAGATATATTTCCCAATATTTCCCAACTTTCTTCTGTGGAACACCACATTTTGTGTGTCTTCCACTATTTCATACAGGTAAGAAATGACATGAGGGTAAGCAAATTATATTTTACTTAGCATTTTGGAAGGAATTTCTTTAACATTCCTTCTCTCCTTTTTTGTCAATGCACATAACAGGGTCATAGGAAAAATACTGCCTGAACTTTTATTTACTTAACATTTAATAAGCTATGTACATGAGGACATACCATAGGCATCTGCTGCTTTTATGTTAAACTAATGATAATGATCATACCTCTAACCCTAAAAGAAAATGGATATCCTAAAGGGAGGTTTGGTCAGATGTAGCAAACTTCTGGAGATAAATTACTTAAGTTAACCTTCATGCACACACACACACACACACACACACACACACACTATTAGGACTCTGTAGGATGTGTGTTTATGTGTATGTTTGACCTATATAGGCATGAAAGGGAAAGCATCCATTGTAGCTGACTGCCCTGACCCATAACAAAAATCACCTCTCCTCATGAAAGCACTCAGTTTTCAGGCCTGGGGCTGAGGGACTTTCTTTGAAGTGACACTTTATCTGTGTATGTATGTGTTGCAGGGAGAGAGTGAGAAAGGTTATTCATGTGAACGCAAAAATACATTCTTACATCCTTTCTAGAAGAACAATATAAAATGTTCAGGTAAATGTCTTGTCACAAGGTGTGTGTGTGTGTGTGTGTGTGTGGGAGGTTTAGGGCCCTTTTGTTATGTGCTAATGAATGTACTTTGGATGTGGGCTGAGGGACTTTCTTTGAAGTGACACTTTATCTGTGTATGTATGTGTTGCAGGGAGAGAGTGAGAAAGGTTATTCATGTGAACGCAAAAATACATTCTTACATCCTTTCTAGAAGAACAATATAAAATGTTCAGGTAAATGTCTTGTCACAAGGTGTGTGTGTGTGTGTGTGTGTGTGTGGGAGGTTTAGGGCCCTTTTGTTATGGGCTAATGAATGTACTTTGGATGTGTGTGTGTGTGTGTGTGTGTGTGTGCGAGGTGATAGTAATCTGAGTCTTTCACACTCTCACACAGGATTGTTTTGTGGAGGAAAATAGAGGTTCTTCCTCCTGGTGACCCGGGGTTCACAGATTTCCTCTGATGTGTGTGGCACAATGCACGTGTGTGTGCTGGTACCTGCCGTGAGTTCAGCCTTTTGCTCAGGCGTGATTAGCATGATTAGTCAGTAATGGAGACAGTGAGGACGGGAGAAGGACACGTCACACCTGTCCTGAGGACAAGTGATCAGTTAGATCAACTCTAAACTTCCAGGCTGATATCTTTCTCCTCGTGTCTGTCTCCTCCGGATGTGCTGATAGGGATGAAGGAGATGGATGGATGAGGGTCAAGAGAATGAAAGAAAGAGGGAAGTGTGTTTCTTTGCTGACAGAAGAGTGATGCACGAACCGAAAGGGGTGGACAACACCACCATTAAATGTGACCCTGGATCACAAAACCAGTCATAAGTAGCACAAGTATATTTGTAGCAATAGCCAAAAAAACATTGTATGGGTCAAAATTATTGATTTTTATGCCAAAAATCATTAGGATATTAAGTAAAGATCATGTTCCATGAAGATATTTTGTAAATTTCCTACTGTAAATATATTAAAACTTATTTTTTGATTAGTAATATGCATTGCTCAGAACTTCATTTGCACAGCTTTAAAAGCAATTTTCTCAATATTTTGATTTTTTTTACACCTTCAGATTCCAGATTTTCAAACAGTTGTATCTCAGCCAAATATTGCCCTATCCTAACAAACCACACATCAATGGAAAGGCTATTTATTTAGCTTTCAGATTATGTATAAATCTCAATTTCAAAAAATTGACCCTTATGACTGGTTTTGTGGTCCAGGGTCACAAATGTGGTTGCCATCATTGAATTAAAAACATGAATGAAATACAACAAAAATGCATGATTGTGAATTAAGCTCAGTGTTATTTTAGTATAAATGAATTACAGCTTTTATAAATATTTTGAATTAAGTTTTATTTTAAAGTTTTAGTGGTTTTGGTTTTGACATTTTTCAGTTTTCATTTATTCAAATAATAATAATAATAAAAGAGAAAATGCATATAATATACAAAAAGACTCTATATACAACAAAAATCTATATCTATATCTATATATATATCGCTCAGATATTGCTAGTAAATTTCACAAATACTTAAAAAGAAACCGAAAGTAACACATTGAATTAAATGTACATTTTTCAAGTAGAAAGGCAAAAATAGTAAAGGCTTTCCTAGAAAACCTGCTCCAATAATCTCTATGTACAACTTTGGAAAAGTACCCTTGCTTTATATCAACCATTGCCTTGATTTCTGTCTTTTTTATTTTTTTTATATATAAAATAATTGTAGAAACCTCTTAGACAGATTTGATACCGGAACTATTGGAAACTGTCTTGAGCTTTAAACAAGAAACCTATCCTCTGAAAAGTACTGTTGAGCAAGTGTTTGTCATTGTTGATGGTGATTCCATAAGAAAAGCGAGGATCTGAGTGCAAGTTTCTCGAGTGTGTGTGCAGTAGCTAAGTGTGTGTTCATCGTCACGCAGAGATGAGTGTGTGTTCTGCTCTTATCTTAATGGAATCTGAGGGTGGCTGTTTGTTTAGCTGAGGGCTGGGGTGTGGTAGACTCCATTACAGGGCTTTTGTCATGCTAACCCACGGCTCAGTGCTCAGCTCCCCGCTGGGCCGCAGCTCTTTTGTGTGCGCTGCTCTCTCAGCGGGGCTGTCTACACTGCACGGCAGGGGCAGGCTGGGGGCCGTCGTGCCCCTGCGTCAGGCCCTGAGTCTTGTGTGCTCTGCGGGGTCCCTCTGATTAGCAGCCCCTCGACCTGCCTCTGAGCATCTCTGTCCCTCCTTTAGTACTCAGCCCATCCGTCACACCCCTGTTTATCCTCAGGTCTCCTTCTCTCTCCTGCGGATCGAATGTGTGAGGTCATTCCGCATAGAGAGCGAGAGCTTTTCTCAGACTAATTTGAGCGATTTAGGGATAAGGATTTGCGTTTGGTTAGATGATGTGCCATTTGGTACACCCCAATCCCCCTCTTAATTCAGTCTGCTTAATAAAGCAGAGCCAGAACTCTTCAGGATTTGAAGAAGAAACTGGAACTGGACAATTACAGATGCCCTATTCAGGTGAATCTCACAAAACCTGTCAAGAGCATGAGCGGGTCAAATCTGACCCCAAAATCAAAAGAAAGATATAACAGATTTTATTGAATAAAGTCAATAGGACTTAAACAATAGGACTTTTTTTTCTTGTTTTTTTTTTAATTCTCTTTACTCTAGTGCAAAACAGTTAACATTTTTAGGACATATTGATTTCCAAATGGACTTTTCTATAATGCCATTTATTTTTTTATACATGCTTTAAGACATTTAAACAAATTTGTCTTTCCAATTCTCTTTTCAATAGTGTCGTTTTTCATTGAACATTTAAACATGTTTTCCCTCCAAATTCTCTGTACTATCGTGAAAATGGTAATATTGTTTAAGGCATTTAAACTTTTTCCCTCCAAACTACTTTAATACATGAATGATAATCTGATGAGTTTCAGCAATGAAAAAATTACACAAAAGTAAAACTTTGCAAGCAAATTTCAACAATTTGAAGGGAAACTATGTTTAAATTTCATTAAGATAGTGTTGATGTTACAATGCAAAAATTCTTGGATTACAAAAATACACTTTTTTAATGCAAAATACAATTAATGTTGAGATTAAATGTAACCTGGACATGTTTTTGTGCGATTCAAATTTTCTCAGACTCATTGAAAATATAACAAATTATGATGCACCGGATGCACAGAAGGCCACCTTGTCATTCTGAGGTCACTTTGGTTTTTCTTTCATCTTTAAATCAGAGCAGTACACACAGATACAGTGTGTGTGTGAACCGGACAGCTAAAATCTGTTTTATGGTGTCTATGACCTGGAGTAACTGTGTTTGTGAATAAATGTTGGTTTTTTGCTCCATTGATTAAATGTGTTGTGTTGATTATAATGAGAGGTGTGGTCTTAAGCCGGGCTGGACTGAGGGGGATTTGAGCGGCTGCAGACACTAAAACATATGTCTCTCTGGAGGAGGCCACAATGCTAATTTAAGAACAGTAGCACATCCCTCGTCAGAGCCCTTTATGATGACCCACAGGCACGGGACACAGTCAGTCAGCCGGGAAAAAGGACTGAAAAGAGAAAGAGAGAGAGAGACTGTGTTAACATGTTTTGTCTCAAGGGTAAAATCGGCCACTTTTATTCATATTTATTATAAGCTTCTACTTTCTGGGGAAAAAATGTCAGAATCAGCACGAGACAAGTAATCATGCTACTTAGTCATGGTTGGTCATTCCAATAGAAACGATGAGATTAAATCGATTTAAGGAAAAAAAGTCTGCTATGACATTTGAAGGAAACAGCATCTAATTTACAATCAGTTAACCTTTTTTTTTTTCATCTCACTTATCTAGTTGAATAGTGTTTTCTGGTTCACCTGACAGAAGAACAAGAACTATACAAGAAACACAGTTAGAGTTTCAAATCCTTGGGGATTTACAGATGGATAAAAATACAAATAAAGAGTATAAAATGAATAGATAGCATAGCTGAAATCTACGGAGCTCTTTAAGAAAGAAAGAAAAAATATGAGATAGGAGGAAAGATTATATTTCAATGCTTCTGTGTTCTCTCGCAAAAAGTATTGCATTCCCCTGACACACTTCTCATTTTCTCGCAAAACACGTGCAGTCTCTCGCATAAGAATTGCGTGCTCCTGCTAAACGTTGAGTTCACTTGCTGAAGCGCTGATATATCATTTTTCTCCCACCTCATATTATTTCCATCACAAAAATGTTATGAGCAGTGCAAAGCTTTCCCAGGGAAAGCAAAAGTCTTGCGAGAGAACGCAAAAACATTGAAATAATCATTTCTGTCATTTCTAATAATCTGATTAGGGGCCCCATACAAATCAGTTAAGGAAAATGTTTGAGCCGTATTAAGATCTTTGACTTGTTGAAATCTTATCTGGAGACACAACTGGGACGTTTTTCTCCAAAGCCCCCAGTTTCTGTCCATTTACTGTTAATTGGGATGTTAAAGGGCTCATATGACGTTGCTAAAAAGAACATTATTTGGTGTAATGCAATGTGTTTATGCGGTTTAAGGTTTAAAAAAAACATTATTTTCCACATAATGTACATTATTGTTGCTCCTCTATGCCCCGCTTTTCTGAAACGCCTTGATTTTTACAAAGCTC
>NW_015505610.1:1552205-1607698 GCF_001515645.1 Sinocyclocheilus grahami | reverse complement strand
TTTTTTTTTTCATCTCACTTATCTAGTTGAATAGTGTTTTCTGGTTCACCTGACAGAAGAACAAGAACTATACAAGAAACACAGTTAGAGTTTCAAATCCTTGGGGATTTACAGATGGATAAAAATACAAATAAAGAGTATAAAATGAATAGATAGCATAGCTGAAATCTACGGAGCTCTTTAAGAAAGAAAGAAAAAATATGAGATAGGAGGAAAGATTATATTTCAATGCTTCTGTGTTCTCTCGCAAAAAGTATTGCATTCCCCTGACACACTTCTCATTTTCTCGCAAAACACGTGCAGTCTCTCGCATAAGAATTGCGTGCTCCTGCTAAACGTTGAGTTCACTTGCTGAAGCGCTGATATATCATTTTTCTCCCACCTCATATTATTTCCATCACAAAAATGTTATGAGCAGTGCAAAGCTTTCCCAGGGAAAGCAAAAGTCTTGCGAGAGAACGCAAAAACATTGAAATAATCATTTCTGTCATTTCTAATAATCTGATTAGGGGCCCCATACAAATCAGTTAAGGAAAATGTTTGAGCCGTATTAAGATCTTTGACTTGTTGAAATCTTATCTGGAGACACAACTGGGACGTTTTTCTCCAAAGCCCCCAGTTTCTGTCCATTTACTGTTAATTGGGATGTTAAAGGGGTCATATGATGCTGCTAAAAAGAACATTATTTGGTGTATTTGGTGTAATGCAATGTGTTTATGCGGTTTAAGGTTTAAAAAAAACATTATTTTCCACATAATGTACATTATTGTTGCTCCTCTATGCCCCGCTTTTCTGAAACGCCTTGATTTTTACAAAGCTCATCGGTCTGAAAAAGCGAGGTGTGCTCTGATTGGCCAGCTATCCAGTGTGTTGTGATTGACCGAATACCTCAAGGGTGTGACGGAAATGTCACGCCCCTTAACATACTGTGATGCCGTCTCCCAGCAGGACGAGACAAAAACAATAAAACCCATTAAAAATGAGGCATTTGTTGCATCCAGTGGGGACATAATTAATGATTATAATGACTTATACTGTCTTTTTATGCGTGGCGTTGCGTATCACGCCGTGTAAACATAAAACCATGTCTGTATTTGTGATCAGAGAAACAACAAGCCTACTCTACACTGCTCAAAACTCGCGTTTGAATAATCAGCGGCAAATTATTTAAATATAAAAAACATACTTACAGGCTGTGAGTCAGAAGCACCAGACTGTCCTTGCAAAGTTGGAACTGCCCAACTTCTTTATAGAAACAGCCTTTGTGCCACAGTCGCATTGTAGGCTACTGGTTCAGGAAACAGTCCTCATCCTCCATAAAATGCGCAGCACACATCTGAATATTTGAGTTGAACTGTTCTGGAACAGTGTTGTAAATACAACTTAACCACTGATTTCTAGTTGTGTCCTCTTTTGGAAGGCTTTCACGACGAAACACACAGCGACTCCACGACATGGCAGCAGCGGCAACAACAAGAATTAAAGTTATGCCTTCTTTCTTTGCGTGAACATTTGGGCGGCGTTATGCAAATCTTCCCACATCGTGACGTAGACATGTGGGGGCGTGTTAGAACGAGCCATTTTAGGTAGGAGTGGTTGACTCTTAACTTTTATAAAGAATATCTCTTTGGATTTGAGACTTTAGTCGAAGCAACTTTACAGATCTTCTTTATGCACCAAGAGCTTGTAACACTCCAAAAAGAAAGGAAAAATTGAAATCGCATCATATGACCCCTTTAAGAGATCTTATTCGTAATTGTGTTTTGTTTTTTTTTGTCTCTGTACAGGCAGCCTCAAACACTTTGACCCTAGATGTCTGTAACATCGTTTGTTCTGGTAATCTGTGCATGGAGTCATTAGGAAAGGCGGCAGGGTCAGTTTGGGCTCAGTGACAGTGGAATATTAACTCATTCTTCTGGGGTGTAATTGCACCAGACTTCCACTGTTGAATGGGTGGAGTTCATTGTCTTTGTTTGTCTCGCTCTGGGCAGCTGCCTTCGCTGCAGTGTTTTACTCTTTTACAACTTCTGTGGTATTTACAGTGGAGCCACTCAATGCAATCACCCCGTTCGCTTTGCCACTCTCACCCCTCTTATCTTCCCTCTCTTTGTTTGAGCGGTGATTTCAACATTTCTGTCTCTCTGTCTCTCGCTCTCTTTTTTTCTCTCGCTGTTTCTCTCTTCAGGGCAGGCGTTTGGATTTATGGGACCTGCACTGCTCCCCGCTGGGCCAACAGCTTGCCCCAGTCTGTGTCCACCTTGTCCCGCAGGCCTGCGATTGTCTGCCACTAATTGGGAAGAGACTTCACTGCTCCGATCAAACATGGAAGACGTAACCTGTCCATCGTTCATCCATCAATCAATATATCCATCAATGAGTAATCCAGCAATCAATCACTCCAGCTACTCACATTCACTTGCTCGAGAGACAGAGTATAATTTTCTGTCTGGCATTTCACAAGTGGGATGTTTTGCATAGTGGTCTACTCACATAAAAAAATCTTGCTTGTCCAGTGCTACAAATACATAATTAGAGTTTTCTCTTTCAAAGCACAGACATCCTGTCTGTCTGAGCTCCGGCGGCCATCTACACAGTGTGGCGGGACTATCAGGACTTTATAAGACAAACTCTTAAAAAAAAGACACTCTAAAAAAAATCTGTAAAATTAGGGCACAATTTACTGTACATTTATTTGAAGGAGCTTTCTGTAGTTACTTTTTACCTGCACTTTGAATTTTACACTGCATTGTATTCTGTTTTATAGTTAAAGTGGTCCTATTATGCTCTTTGGTTACACTTTATTTCAATAGTCCACTTTAGACATTCTACTAACTATAAGTAACTTTGTAACTACATGTCAACTACATGTCAACTAATTCTCATTAATTTGCATCTACATGTCTACTAACTCTCAGGGTAGACTTAGGGTAGGTTTAGGGTTAGTAGAATGTTGACAAAGAAAGTGTTAGAAGATATTAAGCAGACAGTCTACTAATACTCTACTAACTACTAGTTGACATGTAGTTGCAAAGTTACTTACTGTTAATAGAATGTCTAAAGTGGACTATCGAACGATTGTCTGCCACTAATTGGGAAGAGACTTCACTGCTCCGATCAAACATGGAAGACGTAACCTGTCCATCGTTCATCCATCAATCAATATATCCATCAATGAGTAATCCAGCAATCAATCACTCCAGCTACTCACATTCACTTGCTGGAGAGACAGAGTATAATTTTCTGTCTGGCATTTCACAAGTGGGATGTTTTGCATAGTGGTCTACTCACATAAAAAAATCTTGCTTGTCCAGTGCTACAAATACATAATTAGAGTTTTCTCTTTCAAAGCACAGACATCCTGTCTGTCTGAGCTCCGGCGGCCATCTACACAGTGTGGCGGGACTATCAGGACTTTATAAGACTAAATCTCTTAAAAAAAAGACACTCTAAAAAAAATCTGTAAAATTAGGGCACAATTTACTGTACATTTATTTGAAGGAGCTTTCTGTAGTTACTTTTGACCTGCACTTTGAATTTTACACTGCATTGTATTCTGTTTTATAGTTAAAGTGGTCCTATTATGCTCTTTGGTTACACTTTATTTCAATAGTCCACTTTAGACATTCTACTAACTATAAGTAACTTTGTAACTACATGTCAACTACATGTCAACTAATTCTCATTAATTTGCATCTACATGTCTACTAACTCTCAGGGTAGACTTAGGGTAGGTTTAGGGTTAGTAGAATGTTGACAAAGAAAGTGTTAGAAGATATTAAGCAGACAGTCTACTAATACTCTACTAACTACTAGTTGACATGTAGTTGCAAAGTTACTTACTGTTAATAGAATGTCTAAAGTGGACTATCGAAATAAAGTGTTACCTGCTCTTTTACAAAGTCTTGATTTTGTTTTGGGGGTGTACTAGAACAGTCTCTCATACTAGATTGTTCGAAAAACACATTATTTTTCACATATTTTACATTATTACAACACCTCTCTCCTCAGTCTGGCATGAACGGCTCGAATAGTTCTTGTATCAAATGAAGGCCCGCCTTCTGAAATACGAAATGTTCTGTGATTGATTAGCTGGGCCAGTTTGTGTTGTGATTGGCACCACTCGGCGCCTGGTCGGGAAATGTCATGCCTCTTACCATAGCCGCCTGCGAGCTTCAGTGTAAATATTGCGTCAATATCAAATCAATTTGAGCATGATTTAAACCCGGATGATTGTAACCACTCTAAGTTTGTCTGCCTTGGGAAAGCTAGCGTGTCTCCGACATAGTGATAACACTCGTTGACTTTTCTAGTGCAGCTCAACCAGGTCTCGTCCCATTCGTCGATCTTTGTGATATCACAAATATGCATTGTAGTCCAAACTCATTGTAAGTTTGTTGTAGTTTTTGAAAAGTGATTTAGGTTAAATAAAATATCTCCTTTTGAAGTGGACTTTGTAACTTTGCAGATCTTTTTAATGCTCAAACAGCAACATTACAGACTAACTAAAGTTGAAAAAGTGAAAAAGCATAATAGGACCCCTTTAATAGAAATGTACATAAAATGTTACGGGTTTATTTTTTACATTGTACTTATTATAGTAACTGTAAATTATCCAAACTCACATGTAACTAACCCTAAACCAAACTGTAACCATGTACTTGTAGTTAATTTTACATAACATTAATTTGTGTAATTTCACTGTAACAATGTCACCTTAAAATAAAGTGTAACCAAATTCTGTCATCATTTACTCAAACCTGTTGATTTCCATTTATTTACTTATTTTTGTTTAAGTGCTGGTCACTGTTTTCCATACAGTTACAATAATTAGAGACTATTTTTGGGACCATTAAGATTATTTTCCCTTTATTATTTTTATGTTAAGTACATTCTAAACCCTTCCATATTTTTTTTTTATTAAAATCAGCATAAATTAAATGCAATACAAGCACTAGCAACATGTGAACTTACAGCTGTATTTTGTAATAAAGTACACAACTGAACCTTACATTTTAAAAAATATATAACACAATGAATTTATAATATAATATAATATTCTGACATATTCTGAAATTTCTGTCAGTAGCTATTTACTTCCATAGTATAAGAAAAAAAAGTAAACGAGTACATTCAACTGTTTGGTTACCCACATTCTTCAAAATATCTTCTTTTTTGCTCAACAGAAGTTTTTTTTTATTAAAATCAGCATAAATTAAATGCAATACAAGCACTAGCAACATGTGAACTTACAGCTGTATTTTGTAATAAAGTACACAACTGAACCTTGCATTTTAAATAATATATAACACAATGAATTTATAATATAATATAATATTCTGACATATTCTGAAATTTCTGTCAGTAGCTATTTACTTCCATAGTATCAGAAAAAAAAAGTAAATGAGTACATTCAACTGTTTGGTTATCCACATTCTTCAAAATATCTTCTTTTTTGCTCAACAGAAGAAAGAAGCTGGTACAGATTTGGAACAACATGAGGGTCAGTAAATGGCGACAGAATTCATTATAACCTTATATTCATAATAGCCTTATTATACCTATAAGGTTTTGTTCACTGGAAGTCTTGACTTCAGCCCTATCTCACCCTGAGCTCACTAGAGCAGTAGTGTTGAGCTTTTAATTTGGGAGTTTCAATGAATAGGTTTATCAGGTTCTTAACACCAATCGAAATTATTCTTTCACGAACTGGATTGATCTGGTTCTCGGTTTCAACTGATCTGGTGGCATCTGTTCTTAAGTTAACAGCTCACTGGAGGGAAAGATGATCAATAATTAAGAACGTTAAGTTTTGTGGAAGAAAGTAAGCCATGAAATTGCGTAAATAATGAAATGAAATTGTATTTTTGAACTATTCTTTGATAATAATAAGGCAGATATAAAAAGGAAATCACAACACTTCACCTCTGACCTCTCAGTCCGATGCAATGTGGACAGGAAATGCCAGAACAAGTAACAAGTGCTAGATATTATCACATGAGGACACAAACAACAAGCGTGGGAACAAGATTCCAAAAGTCTCTCAACCTCAAAGAAAGTTATGGTAATGGTGGTGACTCATTCCTGACACACCCTTTCCCAACAAGCTTCACTTTTCGCTGCGTCTTTAATGATGCTGCCCCCGTCCACCCCCAACCTCCTCTACCTCCCACCCCAAACCCTCTACCTCTCTGGCTCTGGGCCCTCAGGTGCGCCTCCAGGCCCCCGCTGGATGAACGGCCTTATCTGATGTATCCGAGTTGTCACGCCACCCCCGTTTCTCCTCTCCCAGTTGCTCCATTCACTTGGGATTTGTTTGTAGAACAGGCCCTGTTCATTTCCTTCTCTATGCAAACAAAATGACATCTTTTTTTTTATTAAAATCAGCATAAATTAAATGCAATACAAGCACTAGCAACATGTGAACTTACAGCTGTATTTTGTAATAAAGTACACAACTGAACCTTGCATTTTAAATAATATATAACACAATGAATTTATAATATAATATAATATTCTGACATATTCTGAAATTTCTGTCAGTAGCTATTTACTTCCATAGTATAAGAAAAAAAAAGTAAATGAGTACATTCAACTGTTTGGTTATCCACATTCTTCAAAATATCTTCTTTTTTGCTCAACAGAAGAAAGAAGCTGGTACAGATTTGGAACAACATGAGGGTCAGTAAATGGCGACAGAATTCATTATAACCTTATATTCATAATAGCCTTATTATACCTATAAGGTTTTGTTCACTGGAAGTCTTGACTTCAGCCCTATCTCACCCTGAGCTCACTAGAGCAGTAGTGTTGAGCTTTTAATTTGGGAGTTTCAATGAATAGGTTTATCAGGTTCTTAACACCAATCGAAATTATTCTTTCACGAACTGGATTGATCTGGTTCTCGGTTTCGACTGATCTGGTGGCATCTGTTCTTAAGTTAACAGCTCACTGGAGGGAAAGATGATCAATAATTAAGAACGTTATGTTTTGTGGAAGAAAGTAAGCCATGAAATTGCGTAAATAATGAAATGAAATTGTATTTTTGAACTATTCTTTGATAATAATAAGGCAGATATAAAAAGGAAATCACAACACTTCACCTCTGACCTCTCAGTCCGATGCAATGTGGACAGGAAATGCCAGAACAAGTAACAAGTGCTAGATATTATCACATGAGGACACAAACAACAAGCGTGGGAACAAGATTCCAAAAGTCTCTCAACCTCAAAGAAAGTTATGGTAATGGTGGTGACTCATTCCTGACACACCCTTTCCCAACAAGCTTCACTTTTCGCTGCGTCTTTAATGATGCTGCCCCCGTCCACCCCCAACCTCCTCTACCTCCCACCCCAAACCCTCTACCTCTCTGGCTCTGGGCCCTCAGGTGCGCCTCCAGGCCCCCGCTGGATGAACGGCCTTATCTGATGTATCCGAGTTGTCACGCCACCCCCGTTTCTCCTCTCCCAGTTGCTCCATTCACTTGGGATTTGTTTGTAGAACAGGCCCTGTTCATTTCCTTCTCTATGCAAACAAAATGACATCTCATTTATTGAAATTAGAGATGAAAGGTGTGCACTTTAATAAATTATCGTTCTCTCTTTCAGCGATAAACCACATTTTTACATAAATATCATTAAACTAATCTATCCAGGTGAATCCTGTAAAGAAGGATACAAATTTAAAAAGAAAGGCAAATGAAGGCTATTTTAGGACTATTTTAATCGTATTATTTTAATGACAGTTAAGCACATTCCAAACCTTTCCACCACACTTTTTAAAATTAAAATCTGCATACAATAAATTAAATGTAATACAAGTACTATCAACATACAGTATGTACTCATAGATGTATTTTGTAATGAAGTATACAACTGAACCTTACAACATAATAATTTATAATATATATATATATATATAGATATATATACACATGGCATATACATATATATTTATAATATATATATATATATATATAATTATTTTTTTATACTTTTCCCAAAATATCACAACATAATATGTATATGAGCTACACATATTTGAATGACCCACTTATTAAGTGCAAGTATGCCTAAGTGCTTATGCTTAACAAAATATGTGTTTACACATGCTACACAGGATAGCAGTGGATCACTCAGTGGGGTAGCAGTGTGTAATAATAGTAGATTAATTACAGGCCTGGCTGCACCATCCACTGGCTTATTTGGCTCTGAATGCAATGGGATTAGTTTTTAAGACACTGACTTTTAATCCTGGACACTTGGGAAAGGTTCAGCGCTGATGTGTGCAGCTATTTTATTAAGATTTAAGATGGATATTATATAATGGCCAAAACTTTGGATGAAAGTGAAAAATATAATATACAAAATTAAGCAATCATCTGGCCCAAAAACACACGTGTGAGTGGTGTGAATGTCCGTGACCCGGATGTGCTCTGACGTTCCGTTCTCGCCCCTCCCACCTGCGCGAGCGATGCGCCTGATCCTGCGCGAGTCGCTTCATCTGACGGCCGAATTTGTTTTTAAAATTAGCCGCATAAACATCAAAATTTTGATATGATCGCGATCAGAATGGCTCACAGAATCGACGATGCGCCTTCCTGAGATCTAATTATGACAGAAGAAGAGTTTTAATCGGCGCAAGGATCGATGGAGAGACTTTAATGTCAGATTGAACCGCAAAGGCGAAACTCTGGTGAGCTGACAGGATCAAAAACACTAAAATAATCTAATTTAGCTGAACAGTTTATAACCAAATCATTCAATGAATAAGCCTTTGTGTCTAATATAATACTGCTGTGATGTGTAAACAATGTGAATGCAGCTGAACTGCTTACTGCCTGATCCATACAGAGATATGCATGTAACGTTATATTCAACATATAAGAATTATTGTCGAATTTTTTCTTTGATGAATGGTTTTGGTGTTCTAGTGTAATATAATTCTTCGGTGATTTTATAAAAAAAAAAAAAAAATCTGCTAATATATATATATATATATATATATATATATATATATATATATATATATATATATATATATACAAGGCTGCTTAAGTATTACAGTAAATACAATAGGTTTTTTTTTTTCATTTAAGTAGGATACACTGCAAATAGCATGTTAATCACTGTTCTAAATATCTAAATATCCAGAAAGATGTTAGTTTCTGCTTGTTACAAGAGGGGGAAAAAATCTCAAAAGGTTAAGAAAAATACTTACAGTATATATGCCCTTATTATTGTGTTAATAAACATAAAATAAACATACAGTGGCATGCGAAAGTTTGGGAAGCCCTTGCAGAATCTGTGAAAATGTGAATAATTTTAACAAAATAAGAGAGATAATTGAAAATGCATGTTATTTTTTGTTTAGTACTGTCCTGAGTAATATATTTTACATAAAAGATGTTTACATTTAGTCCACAAGATACAAAAAAAAAAATAGCTGAAATTATTAAAATAGCCCCCTTCAAAAGTTTGGGAACCCTTGGTTCTTAATACTGTGTGTGGTTACCTGGATGATCCACAACTGTTTTTTTTTTGTTTTGTGATGGTTGTTCACGAGTCCCTTGTTCGCTCTGAACATCTCCAGGTCCTGCAGATTCTTCAGTTTTCCAGCATCTTTTGCATATTTGAAACCTTTCCAGCAGTGACTGTATGATTTTGAGATCCATCTTTTCACACTGAGGACAACTGAAGGACTCAAACACAGCTATTAAAAAAGGTTCAAACATTCACTGATGCTCCAGAAGGAAACACGATGCATTAAGAGCCGGGGGGTGAAAAAATTTTGAACAGGATGAAGATGTCCAAATTTTTCTTATTTTGTTGAAATATCATTTTTTTCCATTTAGTACTGCCCTTCGGAAGCAACAGAAGATGTGCATGTTTCCCGGAAGACAAATTAAGTACAATTTACCTTGATCTTCAAATTCATGAATGCTCTTAATGCATTGTGGTTCCTTCTGGAGCATCAGTGAATGTTTGAACCTTTTTTAATAGCTGTGTTTGAGTCCCTCAATTGTCCCCGGTGTGAAAAGATGGATCTCAAAACCATACAGTCACTGCTGGAAAGGGTTCAAATATGCAAAAGATGCTGGAAAACTGAAGAATCTGCAGGACCTGGAGGATTTTTCTGAAGAATAGTGCTCAGTTTAACTTTTCAGAACAAACAAGGGACTCGTGAACAACCATCACAAAAAAAAAAAAAACAGTTGTGGATCATCCAGGTAACCACACACAGTGTTAAGAGCCAAGGGTCCCCAAGCTTTCGAAGGGGGTTATTTTAATAATTTCAGCTAATTTTTTTGTCTTGTGGATTATATGTAAACATCTTTTATGTAAAATATCTTACTCAGGACAGTACTAAATAAAAAAATAACATGGATTTGGCATGATTTCTCTTATTTTGTTAAAATTATTCACATTTTCAGAGATTCTGCAAGGGGTTCCCAAACTTTCACATGCCACTGTATAGTAAAATAAAATAAATTAATACAAATTAATAAACATAAAAATATTTATATATCCCCTTATTGTAGTACTACACAGGTTTCACTGGTAAATGTAACTTAGATATTCCGATATTCTTACCTGCCAAAAACATGACAGAAAGTTTTATTATTAATAAAATAAAAATGTCCCAAACCCAAAAAAGGATACTAAAACATACATTTCTGTATATATACTTTTCTGTAAGTATACTAAAAACATACTTTGTTTTTCCCTCATTATAAAAACTAAATTGTGCGTAAAATTATTTCCTAGTCTTACGCACAATTTATCAGTTTTTTTTTTCTTGTTTTTTTCAATCGTTTCCGCACTTAAATTGAAGCCAGATGTCTCCTTTTTTATGGACAGTTTTTGTGAGAATTATTCATAAAATAAAACACTTTTCACTCAGAAATTGGGTAACTGGCTTTAACACGGCTCATAGTCACCATTCTACCCATAAGCTTTAGCCCCTTAGCAGCTTAGCAGAGATCTCTTTTTCAATCCAACCATCCCACATGACAATGAGGGCCACATGGGGCCAGCCGGAGCATATGGGTCTTCTTACATAATAACTCATCCATTCTTTTGTTTCTTGTGATTACGATTAATTCTGCAACACAGGTTCTTCATATTTCTATTAACATTTGGTATGACTTTAAGTGGTGCAAAATGTATTTTGTCATTGTGAAGGTCTAATAGCGTCTTCGGGCTATGTGAATGTTAACTAGATCAGAATCCAGTTATTATCAAGTTTAACTGATTATTCTCCATTTCTGATTGTTAGCTACATTTCTTAGGGAAGTTTGCTAGCTTGTGTGACAGTACAGTGGAAATGCAAAATAAGGCTTGGGTTCAAGGGGTGCAAATAACCTTAAATATCTGGTCCTGTGACCTCTATCACCTTCCAAGCACATTAACCCTAAAACCCATCACAGACCTCATGACTGATTCCTCTCGAACCTTATAATTGCTTCTCTCACTCTAATCCACACATGAGGTCCAAGTCCATACAAGTTTGGTTCCAATATAGTGACCTTCTTGTGCATCTCTTTCTCTTTCATAACACGCAAACACACTCACACTAACTCACGTATGTGTTTTGTGGAGACAGATTGGCGGTTGGGAAGGTTGGGGTGTTTCAGAGGTGATGTTACTCAGATGAGTTTTAATCAGGGAAGGCCTTGTCCTGGACAAATTTGTGGCCCCTCATCCTAATTCATCTCCCAGACTCAATCCTTGAGTTGTCTCTTGCACTAATGAAAAGGTTCACTCCAACTGAAGGTCAATAAGACTCGCCCCATCACTCTCTCCTCTCCTTTCCTCTCCTCAATCTCCCTCTCTCTTCTTTCTATCATTTCTTCTTTCTTTTGCTGAAATTTCATTTTCTTATTTCCTAGTCTTAAATGCACAATCCCATGTTTGAGGCTTATCATGCCATTAAAGGGTTACTTTACACCCCCCAAAATTAAAATGACAAACCATCATGTCATTCCAAACCTGTATTTTAAGTCACTGAAAATGTCTGCCAAGCTCGTAACTCTATTTGCTTCTAAATCTTGTTGTGCATGTGCATATTCAAACATGCAGCAGGAAAGTGCATTGCAAGCTACATGAAAGATCCTAAACTGCTGGTTTTCATGTGTCTAGTAACCAAACAAGAAACTGTTTTAAAATGCAAAATCACAAATTTGTGAGATTTGCGAAAGATATTGTGGCTACATATTAGGAATTTGTTCGCATTACTTATTTTGTTCCCCTCGTTTTAGTTAAACCATGGCCACGATTTAACAACATTCAGTTTTAACAAAATTACATACAGAATAAATTGGTACACCGTGACCATGATTTATCTAAAACAAGGGAATGAGTTAGGACAAGGTTCCTACGATTTACCGTATTTTCCAGAATATAAGTTGCGGTTAGGTTTAGCATTTATAATAATTCCACTACAATTTGTGTTTTTTTTTTATATATATTCCTGTTCTGTTCTAATGTAACAATAAAATGTGACTTATACACTGCTGTGACCTTTGTTTGTTTGCCTTTTCTTTCAACAATACAATTTTGATCCCCTGTGACTTATTTTCCAGAAAATGATAAATAAATGAAATTGAGGGAACAAATTTATATAACATGGCCACGATTTAACTATAATGAGGGAAAACGAATAATAAACCATGCCCACAAATTAAGTCATGGGAACAAATTTGTATTTCATATCTATTTTTTTATTCTGTATATCTTGTGCAGGGCTCCAGATATCTGAGAGATGTGCTGGAGAGATTTTCAGTGAATAAAAACCAACATTTTGTTTTGGTCCTAACACAAATTAATTTTGATTGCCCAGTGATTGTTTGATTTTTGTATTAAAAAGAGCAGCTTACACAATCTTCAGGGAATTCGGGCAACATTAGGGTGAGTAAAAACTATTTACGCATAAACTATTGGTCATGCTTGGTATAATTGGTATTGAGAAGAGAAGAGAAGAGAAGAGAAGAGAAGAGAAGAGAAGAGAAGAGAAGAGAAGAGAAGAGAAGAGAAGAGAAGAGAAGAGAAGAGAAGAGAGATTTCCCCAGAGTGCAATGTCTGCCTTGATAAACTCCTTAGGGGAGCATCATTGAAGTTCCTCACACACACACACACACACACACACACAGTAGTCAGTACGGCCGTGATAACTGCAGCCCCATCTGTTGCAGTCTAATCAGACTTCAGACCCCCTCACATTGAGGTGACTTTATCAATTAGGAGTAATTAACAGCTGTCAGATTGCAAATAAGGACTGGCATCCAAGTTGTGTGTATGTGTACAGTATGTGTGTAATTCCTGGATTATTATCTGAAGAATCTGACAGGATAACACATTGCTGCTGTGAGAAGATTATATTAGAGATTATATTAGTTGTGTCAAAACCTCCCCTCCTCAAATTCTTTACTGCCAGTGTGTGTGTGTCCATATGTGTGTGTCTGACCTCCTCTTGACAGTTGGGATACAGATGAAACATTCATCATGTCCTGCATCCGTCATGATGGCTTCTGAGTTTCTGTAAGGAGAGCAGGGACAGGGCCAATGAACACACACATCACTGCAGAATGATGAATCCCTGTATGAAACGCAAACACGCACACACACACACACACACACACACACACACTGCTGCTGACACAGTTGTTTGGCTCGCTTTAGAGTTTGCAGCTTCTATCAGGACCGAAATACCAACCAGAAGAACAATGTGGTGAGTCATAGACACACACACACACACACACATGCACAGTGTCATACACACATACCATTAAAACTAGTAGCTATTGATTCCTCAAGCAGTTGTTACTGGCACAGGTGTCAGTGATTCACGACTAAAAAGACAACAGACGTTTAAGCCGAAGAGTTTTGAACTGTCAACATTTATCTCTGTCATCTTCTTTGGCCTTTTTCTGTTTCACCTTGAGTCATGGATTTGGTTTCAGTTTTATTGGCTCTAAAATTGGTGTGAAGGACTGCTGACCTTTGACCTATGAGGTAGGAATAGAGCGTCTGTCAGGGGTCAGGTATTGCAGCTCTATTGTCCCTGCGAGCTTCTGTCTGTATGGTAGGCCAACACACTAGCATGTACATGCTATGCTAAAGTTGTATTTTATTTTTGAGATTATGTTTTTAACAGAATGTTATAAATTCATAAAATCACTGTATTTTACCTTCAAAAAGTGGCATCAAACCGTAATACGATGGTACTAAATCAGTGCCATATTCATATATCTTAGTATTTAAGAACTGAATTACCATGGTACAAATCCAAAATGCCATAGTACCATTGATCTTTTTATACTTTTGATGATAGTGTACAGTAGTCATTAGATAAATACTTGCAAGGGATTTACTTTGAGAGGGTGTTATCATTGGTGCTTTTGCCAAAAACAAATCAATAGAAAACCCTGGTGGCAAACATTATCTTGGAATATGATTCCACAAGTTAAACACAAGTAGTTCAGCAGAACAGTGACATTTTTCCAATATGGTTGCACTGTTTTTCCAATGTTTTTTTTTCACTCTTAGTGTTCAGTAATAGTGAAAAAGTGTACCCCTGATAAAGGGAATAAGCCGAAAGAGAGAGTGTGTTCAGTAATAGTTAAATAGAATGATGATCCATCACTGATACAAACCCTTATTAAATTATAATAAGCTTCAGTGGCAAACCTCTTTTGAACATTTGCTAAAAAATACATTTTGATTTTGCTACAAAAACGTTTTTTTTTACAAGGGATGTCTTTGTGTTTTGGTTTTCAAAATGTTTTCACCTAATTTACCATACGACAGATAAATAACTGCTATCCCAAACAGCCAATCAAATCACAATCCCGATAGCCTTGGTATTACCTACCATTTTGTGGGTCAAACTTACTTGTACATTTCATTTTTTTGGAAATGTCCAACATTATGGTAAAAAGGTGTTGGTATGATAAATAACATATCCAAAAAGGAGTTTTGTTTGTTCCGTTCCTGAAATCATTTTGAAAAATTGAAGCATTGCATAAGACTACGCGGTAGACCGCTTGAACAACCAAACTTACAAATTGTCAATGATTGTCCAAAAATGTTTTTAGAAAGGGCAATCCTTTATTTAAATAGCAGTTGTCGCTCTTTATGGCATTGTCCATTTTACTATTTATTTTACACTTTTACACTCCATTAAATAAGGCTATATACATGCGACCAAAGCTAATTTTAGTTTTAAAAAGCGCAAATTATTAATCCCATTTGCATCTGCAGAAAGTGTCCGTTACACATTATTCAATATTTTTGACATGTTGGCTGTTCAACCTCTTGACAATTGAGTAGATTTCCCACTGTAATTTCACTAATTAATCGCTGTCGTAAAGTCAATTAATTTCAAAACTCTATTCAAATATATATCAATCTGTTCTGGCCATTCCAAACAATACTACTATTTTTACAATACCACTATTACCACTACAATACCAATATACACTCTAAAAAAATGCTGGTTTAAATACAACCCAGTGCTGGGTAAAATAGGGACAAACCCAGCAAATGGGCTGTTTTGACCCAGCAGTTGGGTTAAATGTTTAACCCAACCTTATGGGTAGTAACCCAACCGCTGGGTCAAAAACAACCCGATTGGTGGGTTTGTCCCTATTTTACCCAGCACTGAGTTGTATTTAACCAAGCATTTTTTAGAGTGTGTATATATATATTTTTTTTTGTTTGTTTTGTTTAGTTTTTTTGAGATTATAAACAGCATTTAAAGTTATAAAATCACCAGGTACATCAGTGAGCAAGCCAACTCACAATGACATTTTGTTCAAAGAACATAGAGAGAGTACCTTATAATTGCTGTCATAAGGTCAGTTAATTACAAAACGTTACTCAAGTATATGCCAGTTTGCTAACCACTCTTCCAGTTTGATTACATATTTTACCGTAAAAAAGATCATTGTTTTGATCCACATTAGTGTATATTTGTGTACTTACATGTGTGTTTATAATCCGAGCTCTGTGGTGATAACTAGAGGACATGCTAAATTGAAAGTTGATCTCTATTGTGGCGGATAATGGTTAAAGAGAGCAAGAGAGGGAGGGAGAGAGAAAGGAATTGTGTGTGTGTGTGTGTGTGTGTGTGTGCAGCTTTCACTGCCAGTAAAGTGTGTGTGAGGGATAGCAGCAGAGAGAGAGAGGCTTGAAATGAAAAGATGAGAGCTGTGAAGGTGTTGAGTTACAGCACACAAGGACAGAAAAAAGAGAAAGAAAAACAATGGCGGTCGTTAAAAGGGAATGTGGCAAGTGTGTGGCAGACGCCCGCTGAACCAGTGACCCTCAGCTGCTGCGGAGCTGGCTGTCTGCGGGCCGCAGGGCGACAGGTGACGCTGCTTACGTTTGCCAGTTTGGGATAACTGGAGGGAATCAAGTTTCACACAGATTCACGCACAAGGACAGAGCCAACCGCTCACACACACACACATGCGGTAAAACACTTTCTAAAAGCAAGGCAACACATGTTAAAAATATAAATGTTCACATAAGAACATGTATATGGTGTTAATGCGTCACTGGCCTATGGAGAGGAAATGTGTGTGTGTGTGTGTGTGTGTGTGCAGCTTTCACTGCCAGTAAAGTGTGTGTGAGGGATAGCAGCAGAGAGAGAGAGGCTTGAAATGAAAAGATGAGAGCTGTGAAGGTGTTGAGTTACAGCACACAAGGACAGAAAAAAGAGAAAGAAAAACAATGGCGGTCGTTAAAAGGGAATGTGGCAAGTGTGTGGCAGACGCCCGCTGAACCAGTGACCCTCAGCTGCTGCGGAGCTGGCTGTCTGCGGGCCGCAGGGCGACAGGTGACGCTGCTTACGTTTGCCAGTTTGGGATAACTGGAGGGACTCAAGTTTCACACAGATTCACGCACAAGGACAGAGCCAACCGCTCACATGCGGTAAAACACTTTCTAAAAGCAAGGCAACACATGTTAAAAATATAAATGTTCACATAAGAACATGTATATGGTGTTAATGCGTCACTGGCCTATGGAGAGGAAAGCAAAATCACACTCACTTTCAACACAGACTCAGCATTGTTTGGCAATCGTCCAGTGAATACTACAGCGTTTAGTGATAAGATTATCACAAGTCTACCGCTCCTCTCAGCAGGGAAAACCCGGGGATGAATGAGGTTTTATTACGGCAAAACATGCGGAGCCTCCAATCCACCTTATCTGTGTGTGTTTTCATGTTAAGACACACCTACATGCTATTCTCAGATAGTTTCACTCTCGGAAATTATGGAAGATAAGTGTGGTACGTGGTTAGGGTATATATTTATTTTATTATTTTAAATGACGAATTAAAAATACGTTTGAGAGAAGCTTGTTTGGTTTTACCCTGTCATTTATATCTCAAGGATATTTATGAAGCTGTTCCTCATTCATGTGATTCATTCTTTCAAGATTTCTCCACTTCCCCAACTCCACACCTACACTAAAGTTTCTAAAAGAAGGTTTCCTTCACAATGCCACATAAGATCCATTTTAGGCTCCCCATCAAGTGAACAGTTCTTAAAAGATCCATTTTATTCTTAGTGTGGAGAACACTTTTTCCAAGGTTTCAAGGTTCTGTGGATGTTAAAGTTTCCTCATGGAACCACAGATGCCAATTAAGAACCTTTTATGAGTGTATATCATGTTATGTCTTTCTTTAATCTGGTAGTCCATTGAAGGATCTTGTCTTGTGGTCTGCGAGTCATGTTCTCAAGCCCCTTACGGACAGCACTCCCATATCACGGATATGAAAACTCATGAAATATCTGTATTTCTAAATCATCTCCATGTGTGTTCTCTGTAACCATTTGCTCTAACTTGTGTGTTCCTCTTTGTGTTTGTCAATTAGAATTAATTTGTAAATTCAGCTGTCAGCGGCATTCTGCCACCCATCATACACACACACCCTCATTCTGACTGTCTGCCGGAGTGTGTCGGGCTGCTGTTATTCTAGGCCGTAATGACTTTGTTCAGTTTGTGGGGCAGTTGTCGTCTGTGTGTGTGGGGTTTTGGGCTGCTTTCCGACACTTTTCTCTCTGATTTCTCAGGTTCAGCTAGCTTCACTGGCTTGGATAAATGCTTTACATTGCTAAAACCTTACTAACTTTACATATACAGTACCATTCAAAAGTATTGGGTCAGTAGGTATTTTTTTAAAGGGATCATATGATGCGATTTCAATTTTTCTTTTCTCTTTGGAGTGTTACAAGCTCTTGGTGCATAAAGAAGATCTGTAAAGTTGCAAAGACTTAAGTCTCAAATCCAAAGAGATATTCTTTATAAAAGTTAAGATTCAACCACGCCTACCTAAAACGGCTCGTTCTAACACGCCCCCACATGTCTACGTCACGAGTTATTTGTTGCATAACTTTTAAATTGTGATAATATTTCACAGTATTACAGTTTTTAAAACGTCTAAAAAACGTACAGACCCCAAATTTTTAGATTTAGGTTAGATTTGACAAAAACTGTATAGGTGAAATTTAATGTCAATTGTCAATTGTCAAAATTATATCAATTCTCAGTATGCTGTAATGAGGTAAAATAAAGTAAATCTCCACTGTGTTATGAGTGAAAATAAGAATTGCATCTGAACAGGATGAGCAATGACGCAATGTGCATCAGTATATACCCAGGTCAACGGTGACTCTGTTTCTGAGTGAATTAGGTCGTTTATCCCTCATACTTTTTGTTTCAGTAAAGATTGCTTTGTAGGCATGTATTTGTGTGTATGCGACCACAAACCTGCGTTTCTTTGCTCATTTTATCAGGCTTTCATGAGTCATGTCACTGTAGGCCTGAGCCACTGACTCACGGGAGATAAAATGGGTGTGCATGTGTTTTTGTTTTCGACTGGTCGCAAGTTCAGTATCTGTGTGTGTGTTATTGTCTCAGAGGTCAGACTTCCCTCTGGTCTTTGTTGTAACGAGTTGCATTAATGATTACAGGTTTTGCTCCTTTGACTTCCTGTGTAATTAGGTTGCAGCTAAATCGCCACCAACCATCGACGTGTTTGTGTGTGTGTGTAAGTCGTCATTTTGTCTCAGATGAGTGGCGTCACCGAGCTGTTCAGGTGAGGTGTGACTCATTCAGAGTCAGGTAGAAGGATGTGTTAAACACAGGGGAGCTGCAGCGGCCAGTCAAACAGTCTCCATGTGTTTGTCAAAGGCTGTCCTCCAACAATGCAATCAACACTCAAACACACTTACACTCATTTTCCTCTTTAACTACAGGCCTCTAGCTGTGATTGTGAGTTCATGCACTGTTGTCCTCAGGTTTTAGAGTTTTGGGTGTGTGTTTGCTGCAGTGGTGTATAAAGTACCTGAAAGCCATACTCAAGTAAAAGTACAGATATCTTACCAGAAACTGACTTTGGTAGAAGTTGAAGTCACCGTTTAGAATATTACTTGAGTAAAAGTCTTAAAGTATGTGATATTTATTGTACTTGAGTACGAAACGTATTTTTTAAATCTTGTAAATGCAAAATGGAAAAGAAGCAAATAAATAAATGTTCATGTACACAGCTTGAGTAGCAAGATTGTGTTCAGTTTTAACTCTTTCTTCCATTTTGCATGTTTGGGTAAGAATAAGAAGCACTTCATCCGGTACTTAGTGTCTTTCATTCCAACATAAGAAAACATTTCTGGAATCTGCATCTGAAATAGCATTTAGATGTATTTACACAGTTTAATGTAGGCCTATCTCAGAGGGGACATGGATGCATTTAACCTGCAGTTACAGATGAATAAATAATGTTTTGTTTTTAACATAAAACGTTGAATACTGTTATTTGAAATTATTTTAAAACATAAAAAAATCCCCTTGTTTTTGAGAAAATTGAGATGCAACCGATTCATTCAAACAACTGATTTATTCAGATACAAAGCATTTGACTGTGTTAATGAGTGAATCACTGAATCATTTATTCAACCGATTCGTTCAAAAAGCTGATTCAATAAGTAAACACCATCCATTGCTCAGAGACGCAAAGCAGTGCTGTGATCTTTGTTTGGAACTCTATTCGTAAAAACAAGCAATATTATGTCTAAAATGTAAGTCACTCGAAGTCAGCACAGACTCGACTTGAGTGGAAAATTAATCATCATGAATCATTGGCTGAAATATAAAAACTCAATAAAGTACAGATACTCCCAAAATATACTTAAGTACTGTAACGAAGTATTATTACTTCGTTACATTACACCACTGGTTTGCTGTGTGCTTGACATTTTCCTCTTGTACTGTTATTGAGATTGTCAGGTTAATTGAGTTTTAAAGAGACAGTGACAGAAACATCCGCGTGTCCTCCTGCAGGGCTTACGCTGTGATCTGGAGTGCCGCTGTAATCACAGGTCTGATGTCAATTGTCAACAAATTATGGGGATCGTAGTTGCTCTCTCTGACACATACACACATATAGTCACGCATGCATTACAACACAGGCTTATGCACACACACAAACAGATATTTGTAGCTACTTGAATATGTAGACTCCTACTAGACTCTTGATGGCTTTGGAAATTGAGTTGTTCATAATATGAAATTTCCTTTAAGTAACCCTTGAAGGAGAGATATAGTTTAGCATATTTGTAAAAAGAGAAGTTATTACAGAAATATTGCGTACCAAATGTAGTCAAAAGTTTACATTTATATTAAATGCAATTAGTTGAACTTTAAAGGGACTTTGACACTTTAAAAATGACTTCTGTTGTGTTTGATACATGGTTAAAGTGTAATGCTGAATGTACTTACAAGCATTTATGGTAAACTTAAATATACTTTAGTGTAATTTCTATTGAAACGTGTATGTTAAGTCATTTAAATATATTTTGCATATATAGTTGCAATTTACTACATTAAAATCTATGAACTGTATGTAATAACGCATAACAGTTACCATTATTATCATGTAATGTTTACGAATAGCATGTTATTCAACACATCAAACTATTTAGTATAGGTTTATTTATTTAAGTAATGACACTGAGGATATTTCGGTGGTTCTGCTTGTACCTCTGAATGAGGGTCGCTTCACTGCAGTGTTCTTTCACAAATCCCATTTCATTGTGGCCGTGAGAAGGAAATATATTTCTGCAAAACATGGGTTCAGATCAAGGACAAAGAAAGAAGTGGGCAACAAACAGGCGTCGCCATTGCATCATGTGTGTGTGTGTGTGTGTGTGTATCAATGAACTCTTTTCCTGCCATTGCCCGCTAGATGCTCGTGATTGCGGGTGACCTGTCGGGTCATAAAGAGGGCATCCAGAGGTGGATGGAGAGGTAAATCAACACCCCACTGCTCTATGCAGCACTTAGAGAGACCCTCACTGACCACCCACACCAGACAGCATCAGCAGCTGATGGATAGCAGCTATCTGTCTCTATAGTGACATGAGAGTTCCTTTGCATGCCCTCTAAATATGTACTACATCCGCGCCAATCAAAGGACAATGTCACAAGAGCTCCTTTGTACCCATAGAGAGAGAGGATATGGAGTCTGTTAGATGAACCATAGGTCATTGATATCATATTAATTGCCATCATGACACTTGGTTCCTCCTGATTCTCTTTTACAACCCCAAAAACCCTTCTTAATGATGTTGGCAAACTTTACAAATATATTTGGGAACAAGTTCAATGCTTGGTATAACTCTTTCACGCAAAGAGCATTTTGTTTATTCAAACTCTGCCTGTAATTTTTGCAAAATGAAAATGAAAATTAATCAAGCTTCAAAATTAACCAGAATGTTATATGGTCTCTACCAACTTTCTTTCCTTACACTTTATTCTGCATGGTACAATGACACATTTGGCAGGTTTTAGACATTCATTCAAAGGTATTGAAATACTGCAGGATAATTGGTTCCATGAAGAACCATTTGATTTTGAAAAAAAAACAAAAAAACTTTGGTAACACTTTATTTCGATAGTCCACTTTAGACATTCTTTTAACAGTAAGTAACTTTGCCACTACATGTCAACTAGCAGTTAGTAAAGTATTAGTAGACTGTCTGCTTAATATCTTCTAACACTTTCTTTGTCAACATTCTACTAACCCTAAACCTACCCTAAGTCTACTCTGAGAGTTAGTAGACATGTAATTGCAAATTAATGAGAATTAGTTGACATGTAGTTACAAAATTACTTATAGTTAATAGAATGTCTAAAGTGGACTATCGGAATAAAGTGTAACCAAAACTTTATAGTGAAAAAGGGTTATTTGGACTATTAAAGTTCTTAACACTTAGTAAAAAAAAAACTGGTTCACTGGTTCTTTGGGGAACCCAAAATGGTTCTTCTAAAGTATCATTGCACCAAAAAATAAAAATAAATAAATATATATATATATTATTTTTAAGAGGCATCCAAAGGGTCTACTTTCCTCCACAACAAAAATGGTCAAAATGTATTTGACAGAATAATTTCATCCATAATGATTCAAACTTTTATAAAATATCAGCGGGAGGAAGTTTTTGCGAAATGTACTTGGATGGAAATTTACCACCAGAATGAACAAAAATGAGCATTTGTCAACTCTAAAGGAGGCTGGTCCAAAACACACATCTCTGCAGTGACTGATTACATATACAGTGCTTGTGCTAATGATTTGAATACAGCTAGAGTCTATTCACTGCCATTAAAACACTGAACCTGGCATAGGCCTATTGCAATCTTATGCAAAAGCTTATAAATCATACAGAATTAAGTTTTTTGAAAATCTAAAAATGCAGAACGTTTCCTGTGAGGGGTAGGTTTAGGGGTAGGGTTGGTGTAGGGCAATATAATGTACGGTCTGTACAGTAGAAAAACCATTACGCCTATGGAGAGTCCCCACAAGGATAGCTGACCAGACTGTGTGTGTGTGTGTGTGTGTGTGTGTGTGAGTGATCTCTCATTAGGGGCCAGCAGTGGCTTAAATAGACTCATTGTTTTGAGCATGCTGATTAAGCATACACTCATACACTCATACACACACCTGTCATATGCATCACTTGTTCCATCTTACATGCAATTCTGATCCCAAAAATTCATCATATGTCATTTTAAGGTGATTAATGCTATCTACACTACTATCTACACCAGGTGAGTAACAGTTATACTAAACATGTGACATGTATCATTAAACAGTCAGGATATTGAACACAACACGCTGACAGGAGTTTCATTCAGAACATGTAGAGCTATTTTGCGCTAGACAACATATCTGTGACAGTTTCTATAACAAAGCTGTCTGGTAAGCAGGGATACTCAAATAATCATACATATGAAAACTGCAGTACTTTAAATCCTTTATTCATATGTAACCATATATAAGCCATCATATTTGGTTACCATGAGGATTTGTCTCAAGGCGCCTGATCCATATAACAAGTGATATGTGTTTTCTCACACATGGATCTATTATTTGACCTACAATAAACAGGCAGTGACCCTGAATCTTTCAGTCAAAATCAAATAGCTTTATTTTAGTTCTACTGTACCTCGCCCTGATGTCCTATCTGATGCTCTCGTTTTCATATATCCAATACAGGTCACTTCATAATACTTCCAAAGCGATAATAAATCTGTTATTATATTTATTTTAGATTAATTCTGTTGTTCTTAATTGCTATTTTTAATAGATTACATATGTTCACTTAAAAAAGTGTTTTACATTTTTTTTTTTTTTTTGCGAATTCATTTCACATGTGCACACTGTTAAACACACACACACACACACACACTCTCTCTCTCTCTGTCTCTCTCTCTCTCTCTCTCTCTCTCTTAACTGCATGTTGCAGGTGGAGGTGCACAGACATCTGGCAGCTTTTTGCAGGACTTTTGTGGCAGAGATCCAAACTAAATATTTCCTAACATTCTCTCACACACACACACACACACACTCACAGCGTGATGACGGGCCAAAGGACTTCCCTACTCACTGTATGTGTGTGTTGAGATAAATGATAAGAGATAACGGCAGTTCTTTTTCTGATCATCTTTTGCTAATCAGATCGTATTAAAAGGTTAAATGGTTTTCTTAAAGCATTTTCCCCTGAATGCTGATGAAGTCACTGGAGAGTAAAGAGAAGAGCATGTGTTCTTACAGTGTGTCTGACTTTGTTCATCCTACACACTTTTCTCTACTGCTTTGATGGTAAGATGTTTGAGTTTTTGTGTGTATGGGGGTGGTCAAGAACACTATGTCTGTTTCGTGTAAAGATCTGAGACGCAGAAAGGAGGGGAAGTGTGCTGGTGGGGCAAACTCATTCAACATGGACACTATTATCAGCTCAGCATAGCGCTGCAGTTAATGCCTGTGCGAATGTTTGTGTGTCTACAGCAAACACATTTCAGTTAACTACAGTCAAACCCAAATGTCTGGCTGGATTTAAATAGGCCGTCATCATAACAACGATAATACTGAAAATGTATGCAAAAGTTGGGGCAAAAATGTAACATTACATATAATGTTTAATGCATTATACCAGGTATTGATGAGATTTTGATTACTGTTTTCACTGGAGCTGAATGGGAAGTTAAATACCTTAAACTTTTGCTTTACCTTGGATTTTGTTCTCCTGCTGAACTGTTTGCTTTCTTAATGTCTTCAGTTAATCCTAATGAGGCTGCTTTGGGTGGAGGTTTGTGTGTGTGTGTGTGTGTGTGTGTGTGTGTGTCTCTGAACTCTGTGTATATCTGTAGGATTAAACCATCGCTATCATTCACAGACGTTTATGGAAGCCAGCAGGTAAAACAAACTGATTTTCATTTATTATAAATGTACTTAAAAAGTATATATCTATAATTAATTGTATTATTGTGTCTAGTCAACAAACTAATCATATTAAATGTAATCTTCAGTAAGTCATGATATGGACACATTTTATTTTCTTGATTTGTTCAAATGATCGTATATTTTTCATCACTTAAGATGTGTCTAAATATGGTCTATAGCAAGTCTCTCACAAGTGTAGACAAAATTCTAATACATTATTTAATTTGTTGTTTTTTTTAAATACATTATTATATTTCTAGATATAAATGTCACTAAATAAGTGAATGTGCAGTCTTAATTTTGTAATGATTCTTAATGTGTGTTACATATATTCCTGACAGTTAAAACTGTTCAATCCTCCTTTTACTTTATAAAGATATCTAGAATAACTGAATAAATTCTCCGAAATGTAATGTTTCTGTCCCTGGTTTCTCTTTAGCAATTTCTTTCGATTTTCAGTTCAGTTTAAATTTTTCAGTAAAAGAAGACAAAGAAGAGGAAAAGAAATATCACTTTAAATTTGTTGTATTCTGTCAAAATAAATGAATCAACTGGAATGATATAAAATATTACAATTTCCATGTATATATTGCAATTGTATTAAGTGTAACAATCCTTATGGAATGAACAATCTGATCTTTATAAATTAAGTCATTGTCAGTTGTTGTGGAGCTGATTTTTTATTTCCCTGAATTTTCATTCTTAGGTCAGAACTCTTTTCTGTGTGTCATGTGAGCAAACCCTCAAGCCACTGTCACTGTAAAGGGTTTATGTATTATTGATGAGAATTTAATCATTAATATAAACAGTTTAATAACACGTGCCAAATTTAGCATGGTCCTCTTTTAGTTTAGATAGTCTCTGTCTGGTCATAGTATTAATCACCACGCCGCCCCCTCTGTGGTAAATGTTGTAAGGAGACAGACATATCTCCAGATGGCTGGTTTGAGGAAGCGCAGGGATTAGAGCTCTATTGCCCCGTTACCCCACATGAAAAGGGCTGGGAGGGGTGTCATCTGCAGAACGTGCGGCACACGTGCAGATCAGCTTCTCTAGCACATGTGTGTACACACACACACACACACACACACACACACACACTCGAACCTTCAGACTCGGTTCAATCCAGGTGCCATGGCTCAATATGCTTTGCTTAATATTTCAGTTGTGGTGGGATGTGCTTAGAATAACAGCCACACACAAGCAAAGGAAATGTACATAAGCTTTCTTTTAACTAAGTAATTATTCTATTTAGAGAGAGAGCCCTGATTAAACGTTTTAAAGAAGATAACACTGTTTACGCTGTTATAGAAGGGATGTGTTGTTGGTTGAGAGAAGGAAATTAGATGAAAAAAACAACATTGGTTTTACATATCAGTCTCTGGCTGCTGAGGACTAGCGGCAGATTGGATGTGGTCGTCAGCAACTTCTATGTTTGCAGCTTTAAGGATGTAAGCAATTACACTGCACAAATTTGCCATTCCTTATTTCAAATCGGAACAGTTCTATTTATGGTGCAAGAAGTTTCTGCACTTCGTATCTTCCTCTGCGGTGTGGGGATGTTATGAGCTGTCTGTAAAACTAACAGCGCTGTTGATGTTCCTCTGCCCGCTATTGTTTAGCTGGTTTTCTTTCAGGCCACATTAAACCCTTTATATAGACAGTAAAAAGGTCCATTTGAGTTGAGAGAGTCCTCCCTGCCCCCTGGCCTCAGCTTGTCCAGAGAAAGAGAATGTGCCTGATCAAGTCCTGGAGGGTTCAGCCCTTTTTGGGCTTGAAGTCTCTTAAAGTGGATCTTATTGGGAATGGCTGAGACAGACTCTCTTCTCTCGGATCCAGCTTGCTGGCAGGTCCCCGTTTCAGCTCTTTCGTTTAAAGGTGAATCTCAATGTTTTGATGCTGGTCCTTCCTGGACTTCTTATTGAGTGGGTTTCAGTGTAAACAGCTGTGGACCAGATTGAGGCGGGTTGTGGGCTGAGTGGGTTCTGGGCAGCCCTTGGGGCTACAACAATCTTCTGGGTAGTCTGCTGCCAGGAAATAGTAGGCTGCGACTGATGTGGTCAGCTCTTTGTCACCAGCTGAATTTCGGGTGGGTGAGAGTGTTTTTGTGTGTAATGAGTGTTTTTGAGTATGTCTACTGAGGGGCAGGCATTCTTCCTTTAAGACTCCTTCATTACTACTTCATATTCTCCTATTGAAAGAGAAATGTATACAAGAGAAGATTCTCTGATTTTAAGAATTATCGACATGTAAGAACCCAGAATGTGAGTTTGTAGGAGTGCTCTTAAGAATGAATAATGCACCGGAGAGGGTACGTATTGTGGGAAAGAGTTTGAAATGGGGGATAAAAGAGGAACAGGGACGTCAGTCAGCTCCCAGTAAACGGCATTAGTCATCGAGTCACCGTCACAGGACGTCCTTCCTTCACAGGATGAGAGTGAGGGGAAGACGCATCAACATGTTCACTTTCCTCTTCAAACAAGACCGTAGCTTTGGCAGTTTGGGTCAAAACAGTCTTGTGTTGTGCGTCTCAATAATTCAAAGACTATGTTTATAAAACAGTATAAATTGAAATAAAATTAAAATATAGTATTATCATTTTTGGATTTCTGTTTTGATCATTACAAAAAAAATGGATTCTATAATATAATGAAAAAATTAAGTGCACACTGATTAAAATTTATATTTATAAAAGGATTATTTAGAAAGTACATTTGAATACAGTATAAACTTTTTAATAGAAGAATATTTTAAGGCAAAATAAAGGAAATTTCGGGTGGTTGGTGCACAATTTTTTTTATTATTATTTATTAATGATTTTCTCTGCAATAATGTGTGTGTGTAGCAGTGGGGTAATTGTTAGATCATGTACTCTGGAGGCGGAGTCAGTGATACTAAGGCAGGAGGAGATAGTGGGCAGGGCCAAAGTGCCTTCAACAAGTCAGACAAACTTGCTCAGGCAGTCAGTCAATCTCAGGCACTTGCAGGAGAAGTCACTTACCATCTGGACTAGCAGTGGAACAAGACAGGAGAACTGTGAGCTGCACCTGTCCCATACATATACACACACACTCAGGGGAGAGATCACACACAGCCTCTATGTGTGGCTGGGACCAGAGCGTCCTGGTAAGTGACATTTCTCTAAACTCAGTTTTTGTGTGTTCTGCATGTATTTCTGTGTAAAGCAGGGAATGCTTTTTACAATGGAACTGATTGTTTCTATTATTTCATAAATGAAATATTTAGTGGTTATTCAGTTATGTAGTGGTGGTTAATTGTATGTGGTGTGATTGTTTTGAGGTATAGAAATACAGTTTTATTGGGGCTTTTTAGTTCATTATTTTTTAAGTTAAAATTCTTGACTGTGATAATTTAGGCATTTTAATTTATTTTAGTATTTAAAACAATTCTTAGAAAATAATTTCTGTATTTAATTCTTAGAAAAAATATTTCTGTATTTAATACTAGTTTATAGTTTTATTAAATTTAAACTAAAAATGTTTTTTTTTAAGATTTCACTTAAAAGTAGTATTTTTTTTTCTTATCAAACATAATATATAGTTTTATATTGTGCGTGCATATTTAGTATGCATACATCTGATTTCCATGTTTGTTAATGTGGAGTTTTTCAGTTTCATTATGAGTTTTGGTTCTACAGCTGTCCTACGCACACAATTCTTTCTAACAAAAACATAACTATTTTCTGATCTTTTTAAAAATATATATATATATAAAATGTTAGTATAATAGACAATGCTCAACTACAATTTATATTCATCACAAATCAGCTTTTTCACAAATCAGCTTTTAAACATAAATTGTATTAATTCTGTAAACTTTAAATAAAAACAAACTACAGACATTTGTAATTATAAGAACAAATAGTTTTAAATGAAGTTTTTAGTTTGATTTTAAATGTACTTTTAAATTACACGAAAACACTTTTAATCATTTTAAGAGATTTAATTAAACATTCTCAGAGAAGTTTAGTTTTAGTCCTGAACAGGTAACTACATATTTTGCCTTTTTCATTTTGGCTGTATCAATTTGCGTCAAAGTTTTTCCTCTTTTGTTTCTATTTCTCACACACACATTCTCTGGGATGGATTGATGGTTCCATTGCTCTGCCACTCTGATTCCAATTTTAGCTACATTCAGATGTAGACGGGACTTCCTTCCTCTGTTTTCCTCCATTTGTGACTATTTTTTCACTCAGGGAAGAAAACAGGGAGAGGGTTCGACTCATGTTGATAGACAAAAATGAAGAGTAGCACATGAGAAGAGAGACTTTGATCAGTTCTGACCTTACGGAGCGGGTCGGCATGGCTGTTGTCTTTTATTTACTTTAAGAGCACTTCAGCTTGTGTAGAAAGAAACTTCTTACTTTTTAATGTTGTGTAAACGATTAAGCTCTAATTTAGGCAAAAATATTTAAATTGTAATTAATTACAATTTTTTTGTATAAATGAACATTTGTGCAGCACGAACGTTTTAAAGCAACTAGATCATTTACGTAGTTTAACCTTTACCCTTTCCTAAGATAATGTTTAGTTCTCTAGTTCTCAGATCTGATAAGTCATTCAATTCTAATGCTTTTTCTTTTTCTCAGGCTGCTTCTCATCACAGCTCGGCCATGTTGACTACTGAGGGAGCACCCTACGCCGTGGACAATGAGGAGCTCAAGATGGATGTAGAGGATGTAGACATGACAAAATGGACGGAGGAAGAGTTTGAGGAGAAATGCACGTACACCGTAAAAGATCACACCTGGGAGGGTCCTCTAGAGAACACAGAACTCACCCGGGCCGAGGCGTCCTTACCCAGAAACCTGGCCTTCAAACACCCAGCAGACTCTAAAGAGGTATGACACGATGCTCACACACCATCACATATGCAACGGCATTACGCATGATGTACTCATGGCCTCGAGGCTTCCTTTTTGAAATGTGCCACGAGATTCATCGGGTTACAACTGCAGTCCTGCATGCCATCTGCTAATAATTGTTGTCTGCTTGTATGCGTGTACTGACAGTAAATCTGCAAACCTGCCTCAGAGTGTCACATTATCAAACAGCAAGAAGCGGGTTCAAGCAGAACTTCGAATGGTTGTGATTCTTGTTTAAACAGCATCTCCATAAAGCTGCACCTACTGATCACAAAACTGGCATTAATCTTCTTTATCAGCACTGTCAGGCCAGTTTTTAAACTTGTTTTGTTGAACAAAAAAAGTCCCTGTCTATGTCTGCGTGCTTAATAATTTCTAGCTCACATTGTTACTCAGCTAACACAAACATCTATACAGCAGAGCACCACATGACAAGCTCCTCAAGCACCCGAGTGCCATCTATCAAACCTGTTTTATCTGCAGCAGACTGCCATGTCATGCCAGAGTCCATGACAATCCTCAAACACACTACTTTCCACCTTTCTAGCGCTAATGACGGCAGAAGCTTTGAATAGGATTAAGTCTCTCTTATTTTGAAAGTGTTTATAGATCAATAGGAACAGGGCTATAGATTTTTTTCATCAGTCGCTCTGTCTGTCTTATCTCTTCCTGTGAGGAAAAGAGCGAGTCTCTTTTATGAGCATGTACTTATGAGGTGATAAAGAGTTAACCCTCTCTCTTCAAGAAACACCTGAGGTTCAAAGAGGAAGAGAGTGAGTGAAGTCACGTGTTTCACAGAGGAAGATTATGATGATGAGAGAGTATTGATGGGGAGAGCGTTTAACAAGTTGAAAAGTAGGAGTTTGGGTCAGGAGATCATCAGGTAGGAGAAGGGTCGAGTTGTAGTAATCTTTAGATGCAAACACAGGCATTTAAAATATTAAATATTGTGGCTTTGATTTTAAAATTCCCATCTCTGTTTAGTACATTTGCTTATGTAAATCCATTTTGCAGAATCAATCGAAACTATAAATTCTGTGTGGCCCTAAATATATTAATAGTTCTATCAAATAAAGCACCTGTATGATTCGGTATTGTGAAGAGAGGTTAAGCTTTGGTGATCACCTCCTCAGAAGTGTCTGTGCGGATAATAAGAGGTGAAACGGGACAAACGAATAGTCTCTCTCAGCCTTAGGACACAACCTTGATGACCTTTAGCTTCCTGTGGCTGTCAGGAGAGGTGACGGGTGAAGAGAGGCATGGCTCCATGTCTTTCAAGTGCGCACATCTGGCTGACTGTCAATTAATTACCCCTCTCTCACACACACTCTGTCTTGCTAATACTGTCAAGCTAATTTAATGAATTATTTTTCAGAAAATGATCGAATTGTGAACCTAAGATACTGTACTTTAAACTTCATCTACCTCTTTCTTAACCACCTATTTTCCTACTTCTTTTAACCAGGTTATTGGTGTAGTAAGCAGAGAATACATCCCCAAAGGCACACGGTTTGGCCCCCTTGTGGGAGAAAGCTACACTGCAGAAAATGTCCCCAAAGATGCGAACAGGAAGTACTTCTGGCGGGTGAGTTGTTTTGTTTCAGAATCTTTCGATAAAGTAGGAGCGGACAAGAAAAACAATACCGGGTCACTTCCTGTTCCACTGACTGACTTCCTATGTGACATCATGGGCTAGATGGTTATGTAGAAGAAGTGCCTTTATATTCTCAGAGCAATCAGAAACTGCTGAGTAAAGATCTGCTGTTTTGTGAACTGCATTGCTGCACTGGTGACTGAGAGAGCACTGATACGTTCCATGTAGTGTAATCTTTATTTGACTGTGCAGCGCTCTGAGCGTGTGGGACAGGAAGTGCTGAATGACTCTTCAGTTCTGCTGCTGTGAATATATCTTTCTTAAGAATATGTCCGCTTTATAGATTATCTGAGTCATTGCAGTTATTCAAAGTGTTTGACCAGTGAAAAAAGAAATCCCATTGCAACATCACAGTTGCCACTACCATTAAATGCCACAAACAATTCAAACGAAACGTTTCTCTCACTCCTCTGTGACTTGCAGCTGTCGTTTACAGCTGTCGTCACGGAGAAAGTGCAAAGTCAACCCGCTCTGGTTTTGTGTTGACTTATTTTCTGTCACTTCCATATTGTTGCCAAATCGAAGATCCCCAAGTGGAACAACTCTGGTCTTTACCTACTAGTCACAGCACTGATATCATTGTTTCCTGTGTTACTGTCAGTCCTTTACCATATGCTGCAGGGCAGGTGATTACAGAGTTACTGGTTAGCTCTTCAAGAGAAAAAGTGCTAGAGGAAGTGTAGTGTCGACGTTTCTGAGGGAAACCTTGTTTGTGACATCTTGAAAGTGTTCCTGGAACTTGCAAGCTTAGTATAAACAACATACTGAGACAGGCGTCCCCCTACCATACCTCAGACGAGACCTAAGAATGCATCAGAGAACTGGATGGAGATACTCTGAGACTGTGCATATTAGTGTGGGGGTGTTTGCTGACTCACTGTGAGACTTTATAAGAGCAAACCCCACTTGTCTGTCTCAAAGACGTGAGAACTACACTGGAGGACTAGAGAATAGAACATTGTAATAAAGAAAAAGAAAGTTATTCTAATAAAAAAAGATCTGGTCTTAATTTTCTTCATTGTATTTTCTAGATATACTCAAATGGAGAGTTCCATCATTTTGTGGACGGACTGGACGAGGAGAAGAGTAACTGGATGCGTTATGTGAATCCAGCACATTCCCAGCAGGAACAGAACCTTGCTGCCTGCCAAAACGGCATGAACATCTATTTCTACACCGTGAAGGCCATACCTGCAGATCAGGAACTACTGGTGTGGTACTGCCCTGAGTTTGCCTGCCGTCTCAACTACCCTGCCTCTGGGGACATCATGATGCAAAAACTCAGTAAGTTCACAAAAATACATATATGTGACATCTCTCTATTTGCCATAGACCTGGACATATATTTGTTCCTTGTTATCTCAGTTTAAGTCAAGAAAAACATGCCTTTCCCACTATAGAGATATATAGTGTGCAAACACACAAGCTTCTTCCCTTTCATCTCTGTTCAGATTGGAATTCTTTGAACTACTCTATTTCTCTCCTTTCTTCCTCAACAATGTTTTTGTTCAGACTAATTACAAAGAATAGGAGTGTAATGTTGCAGCCATTGGTGTTTGAGGACGTTCTTTAAACATTAAAGTGCAGACTAAGGTTTGTTTTGCCCAACATACTAAACCAGCAATAAAAGTCTCTAAGCTAAAAAAAAACGAGACAGAGGGAAAGATTGATACGGAGGAGAGGGGGTGATTACAGGTAGGTGAACAGGCCAGTCAGTGTGACTCCTCTCCCCAGAGTCATGCGCATACCCTGGGGCCACTGGATGTAGCCGACCCCTTGAGCTCAACACACACACATAGACAAGTCTGTAATTACACATACTCACTCATGTCTGCTGCCCCTCTACCTGCAGCCTTAAGAAGGAATAATACCCCCTGCATCTCGAAGCGGAACAGTAGCAACCCTAAAGAAACCTGGTGTATGACTCAATCTAATAGAATGGGCTGATCTGACTGACACAGCCTCCCACCTGAAACTGTTTTAGACACTGACATTCTATTTCACTAGTCCTGTCTGGTGTACGATGACAGCACATTCAGCCAACATGTATCTTGAGTCCCTTCATTCCTTTGTCATCCTGCCTCAGGAGGTGTGGGAGGAACTTCATCTTTTGTTTGCCACTTTAAGAGTAAGGAGAGGCTAGTAAGAGCACGCACAAGAGAAAAAAACCTTCCATTGACTAGTTGAACTTCCTGGTGGCAGGACTGTGCTGACAGATTGATATCTCTGTGATCGCCTGCTGTTTGTTTTTGGCAAGCTCTCTAGGGAGGAACAGAACTTGTACTATCTGTGGAAGAGAGGTGGGAGGGGAGAACTGATAACCTCTCGGTTTGTTTACACGTAGCTGCCGGGACAGAGGGATAGGGGAGTAGAGAGTCTGGTACATCTTTTAAGGGATACTTAACATGTACACACTCATATTCACACTTGAATTCTACACAATTAACCCCGTTATAGTTCAGTGAACAGGAAGCAGGAAGTTATTTAATTGTTTACATCCTTTTGAAGGAGATTAACAGTGAAGCTTTTAAGATATATGGGAAAGTAATTTTCTAATTAGCTATCCACCTTTCATCAAATGTGAGTGGGTGGAAGGGTCAGAGGGGTTTAAAATGGGTCTATTTAGCCTAAATTTGATAATTATATTACTCTATGTATGTTTTATTCATATTTTTATTATTGTGAATTCTGCAAAAGCTTTTAAGTTTGGCGCTGTGCAGAAATTTGGGAACTCTTTTAAGATCAGTCACTAAATAAAATCCATCCCAGGTCTCTGTAGACTCTAAAAGGGAGAGATCTGGGCATGTAGATCCCTATTAGCAGGACGCCATCAGTCCCCCCACACCCACTCAGTGAACCCCATTAGATAGTATCAGTGCATCCATCCCACCCTGACCGGGGTGGCTGTCAGGCCTCACATCCTGTCTGTAGACCCTAACACAGGATAATTTGTCAAACTGTCACACTAAGTGAACCACTGGGGTGCTTTGTTGAAATTTGCTTTAAGAATAGCTGTATCATCTGGGACAATGGAACTGTTGTGTCCCTCAAAATAACAGTAACTGGAATTGGGATTGTGACCATGTAACAAATATCGCAAACAGACCTGTATCAGTGAGTGTAAATGAGTGAGAAAATTAACATTTTGTTTTTTGTGTGTAAACAGAGCAGAGCCTGATTGAAGCCACACAGCAAGTGACTGAAGTCAAGCACCCAGGGAAAAGAGAGCACAGCGTTTCAGAGATTCTGAAAGACGTACTGCAAGAACCCAGCAGACCACTTCCCACCCGTCCCCGCTGCCCCAACAGCCCAGACCGACCTCTTTACCCCAGTGCTGTCTATCCGCTCCGCCCTTCCCTAAGCGAAGACTTTTTAAAGGCTACCACAGTATTTGGCCTCCCGAACCGCTCCCACAGACAGTGTTCAGTGACACCCAGCCCTTCAGCACACAGCAGTCTGGAGAGCAGTCCAGAAAGCAGTCCCACACCAGCATCCCTTGAGCCAAGAGACACCTTTCTCTCCTTCTCTCCAGCACTCTACAGTCGTGGCCTGAACCACTACTCAGGCTACTCACCAGCAGGCTCCATGCCATTCTACCCTAACCCGCACTACTCACGCTACCTCATGCCCCACTACCCTGTTAGTAGTCTGAGTGGGCCACCTACTTTGGGCGGTATATTTCCACACATGTACCCCTTTTATAGCAGATTGGTACCCCCTCATGTACCCTTCCCACCTGGCATGCTTCCGTCCGAGGTTAGTCGACAATTTCTGCTTCCACCTGACTCTCCGGCTCCCAGGGACATCCTGCTCCCAGCGGCCACCAGTGCCTTTTCTGCAGCCACCTCTCTGAAAGACAAACCAGTCCATGGGCATGGGAACCCCTACGCTCCCGCTGGTGGGTCTCCACCAGCCGGCTCTGCAGCCTCTACCGGACATGTTCCTACCAAGCCTACCTCAGCAATCCTGAGTACCAGCCGCTCGGAGGATAAGGCGATCAATCTAAGCAAGATGAACCAAGGTTCCACAGGCTACAAAACTCTAGATTACCCACTTAAGAAGCAGAACGGGAAGATCAAGTATGAGTGCAATATCTGCACCAAGACTTTTGGTCAACTTTCCAATCTCAAGGTAAGCAAGACAACTGTGCCTCCTTTTTGATGAAAAGCATATGTGTGCTACACATCTGTTAGAAACACTCCTGGTAGTACCTAGCTTACCTGTCTTTATTTTCAGGTGCACCTGCGAGTCCATAGCGGTGAACGACCCTTTAAGTGTCAGACCTGTAATAAAGGTTTCACTCAGCTGGCCCACCTGCAGAAACACTATTTGGTCCACACAGGAGAGAAACCCCATGAGTGCCAAGTAAATAATACCAACAATTTCAGTTGTAACCAGTCATTTCATTTTCTGAGTACATTTGTAAGGTTTCTGCTCCAATAAGAATGAGATCCTAAAACTCTGCTTTCACTTCACAGGTGTGTCACAAGCGTTTCAGCAGCACTAGCAACTTGAAGACCCATTTGCGACTGCACTCTGGTGAAAAGCCCTACCAGTGCAAGATCTGCCCAGCAAAGTTTACACAGTTTGTCCACCTCAAGCTGCACAAACGGCTACACACACGAGAACATCCACACCAATGCCCGCATTGCCACCGCAACTACATTCACCTTAGCAGCCTGCGGCTCCACCTCAAAGGCTACTGCTTAGCGGTCTCTCCTTCTCCCAGCTGCAGCCTGGATGAACTCAACCGCGTGAATGAGGAAATTGAACGCTTTGACATCAGCGATAATGCAGACAGACTGGAAGAAATGGAAGGGTTTGACATGGAGAGCATGGTAGAGAACCAGATCTTTGGCCTGCTCTGGCAGGAGATGGATTTTAAGGCGTCTTATCACAAAGGAAGCACTGGAGGAGACCTGCACCCCCCACCACCTGCATTATCTATATATCGTCTGAACGAGCATGGCAGTGAGGACTCTGTCATCAAGGTTCATTGCAGCAGCCCTATCCAGCTCCTACCTGTCAAGGTTAAAAAGGAGACAGAGGAGGCCATGGAAACCTAGCCAACTAGAGGATTGCTGACCATTTACCTGACTAGCTCTCTTGGCCAGGTTATGGACAGCCACAAGTATACATAATTCTTCTCAAAGAATCAGGCTGTGGCCTTTACGTTCAGGGACTTGAGTACTCAGGGCTAACAGACATCGTTCCAGTCCATCAGTGGTCCAGTATGTCCTACACAAATTAAAAAGACAATCATATTATTTTATTAATATTTGTTATTAATATTATTTGCTCTTCTTGGTGTTTATTTTAGTTTGTTACGTAATCTATTTAATTTATTATTCAACGCATCATCCTTCACAACCAATACGTGGAAATAATGTTTACAATGACTGGTTAAATCATTGTAATTGACTGTTTTATATATTTTCTTTTGCTTTATTCTTTTGTGGATAGTAACTGTAACTAGTGTCCCAGTTGACTGTGATTTCATGTGTGACTGCAAAGAGCTCACCACATTCAGGTTTATTTTAAATGTGGGCTTTGAAGTCAGAGGTAGACCTTTTTGTTGAAGGCATTTTTTAACTATAGGAAAGGTCAGAGGTTACATATCTATGTGTACGTGTTTTACATAACATTTATTCTCTTAATTTTGAGCTCTACACAACATAATGAATACAAAAAGGGCATATTATATATTACCAACAACTGTTACCTCAAATGTCATAGTGTGTGTGTGTGTGTGACACTGACACTGCATTTTCTTACTTATGTGTGGCACATTACAGAAACCAAAACGATAAAGAAATGAGAATGTGGAATTGATAACCAAAGTGAACTCTTTCGTTTATTTTCAGAGATGTGTGCAAGTGCAGCGTGAGCTGCTGCAACTGTCTGCTCTGCAGGTCTGTGATGATGTTTATGGACACTCCACATCACTTTGGCCTTTGTATGCACTGGTTCTTTTTCCTTTTGTCTTATGTTTGTACTTTTTTTCTTTGTTTTTAATATGATTTTGTGCAGCGATATTAGTAGGACAGTTTATCAGCAACATGTGCTGTGAGGTAGTAGTACTGTATCTCATACACTTTCTGTCCTAAAGTATGACCAAAGTCTACACCTCATCTTCAGCTTTAAATTAAAGAAAAAAAAGACCGTCTTTGTTTACATACTGGTTTACGTAGCTATTTAAGTACAGCTTTGACAAAATGTAAATTATAATATAAATCTTCACTGATCTAAAGCATTTTTGTCATGTGTGTTTTTTTCATGTATATAAAACAGGGCTCATTCTTCTCTAACCACTATATAGCACAAAAACTCAGCGCAACATTTTCCTAAACATCTGAGATTCATAATTCATGTGGATATTTGGTGGATTCTTGATGTGATTGCAGGATGCAGCAACAGAAATTATTCTGTGCTAATTTGACCTAATTTAAATGTTATAGATGTATAGCAAATGTGAATCGATACAATTACAGAATATATTTTGCAGCAAAGGTCTTGCTAATTATTTTCAGTTTTGTATAAAAAAGTATAAGTATAAAAAGGATATTTGCAATCTATCAACCTTCAAAGAGGTTTTATTTTTTCATTATGACTTCATTTTGACAATTTTCTTTCCATTTAACATTCATTTATATAATAATTAGCAAAAATAAAACGTGTAAAATGTATTTGCAATTAAGTGCAACAGAAAAAATACTGAATGGTTCTGATTCTTAGGTACTTCAAAATACAACAAACTATCCTTTACGCTGCATTAAAAACTCATGGTCTGCGGGTAGCTCCGGCGTAAAAGTTAGTAACACAGCAACCCAGCAATTACTAGTTGCTTCATTTGCACTTCTGATGAATAGATCCATGACTAGGCAGACAAAAGAAGCAGTCACCAAATCCAAAGTGTAAAATTCCACACTGCACAAATCATGACACTGTTAGTAATACCAGCCACAACAGGCCTATAACTATATCACACTATACACATACACGCTATGTCACTACAATAATGAAATGCATATGAATATCAGCCAATTAAAATGATTCTGACTGTTAACGTGTCATGTCTTAGTACTGTACAACAGTGTGCTTTTCTCAAAAGAGATCAAAATCTATCATCAGTGTAAATGATCGTGTGTCTAGCTGTATGACCATGCAGGTTAAAAAAAGGAGTCCATTTCAGAATGTTTTCTATTTAATGAAATTCTGTCAAGAGCCACTAGCCTACTAACATAAATTTGCTTTAAATGATCACTTCAAAAGAAATCCAGAGAGTAATACAAATGTAACTGAATCTTGGCTGTGAAACCTGACTGTCAGAATTTGATGTTTACAATGTGTCTTCTTTGTTAAGCAGAAGTGGTAATACATTGCTTATGCAGTTCTGGCTCATGCGTGTCCTCTTCCTAATCCACTTCTGAGAACGCTGACTATATCAAATGGAATCCCTTTCAGCTCTTCCCAAATTGTTCATTTATAGGCCCCATGTGAGCATGTGGATTATATGATAATTGGCTTTCTTCATTTCCCGCTGTAAGATGATGTCTGAATCACTCAAGCTAAAAGGGGAAACACACGGTTACAGAAACAAGCTTGTTTTCAGAACATCGACAAAAGTGAATGGACAGAACGGCAAGTCAGAATCTACTGATGTGGTCATACTGTTTAAACCTATAAGAGTATACAAATAAAAAAGTGAATAGGCTTATTGGAAAAATAAGCTTCTACCTAATTTTTTTGGAAAAACTCCAAAAACATATCTATACATAATAACTGCGGATTCCAGCTTAAATAAACACTACACTCTAAAAAATGCTGGGTTAAATAGGGACAAACCCAGCAATTGGGTTGTTTTGACCCAGCGGTTGGGTTACTACCCAGAAGGTGGGGTTAAACATTTAACCCAACCGCTGGGTCAAAACAGCCCAATTGCTGGGTTTGTCCCTATTTTACCCAGCACTGGGTTGTATTTAACCCAGCATTTTTTAGAGTGTAGTGGCAGGGGGCAGAAAATATTGATTAATAAAGTCTTTAACCTGCTAACCTTAACAATATGACCTCAAAACACTTTCATCATGCACTATTTGTAAACTAATACATTTTGATGTCTGCATCACGTAACCAGCTGCATATGCGGCTTTTCTGATGTAGTACACTCTAAAAAATGCTGGGTTAAATACAGCACTGGGTTGTATTTAACCCAGCATTTTTTAGAGTGTAAACTTGCTCAGTAGCTCACCTTGTACAGCAGTGCGATGTGCAGCGCTCCGGTGCGAATCCCACGAAACTCGAGTCACATTAGAAAAGCTCAAAGACTTGTAGAAGCAAGCTAAAATGGCATGTCTTCAGTAATTGTTTTATCTCATATTTGCATTTATTAACAAAATGATTCCTTATTTTCAAACACGATTGAATATTAGCCTTTTATATTAGCCGCTGACCGGACATTTCATTTTTAAACTGCCTCGGTCCATACAACTAACGTCATAAAATGTTGAACTGAACATGCTTTTAGCGCCACTCACTGGACAGTTCATTTTGAAAGTGTCGCAAAACCGGCAAGAAGCAAAGTAACATCATTTTGTAGAAATGAACATAGACGTGAAAGTGCACTATTCAAACTTAAATTGTTATAATTCATAAACGCTTTTGAACGCTTCTCTTTTTAAAGAAGACAATCTGCAGATTAATTCAGTAGTGAAATCATTTCAAAAAATGAAATCATAAAAAAGTTATAGAAGTTTAAATTTAGTGTAAAGAAAACGTACTGCACTATTTTTATTTGATATAAAATAAATATTTTATAAAATGTTTTAATCCAAAATTGCTATAAAATTAAAGCCATGTGTCTAAATATGTTGTGTTCCAAATTTGAAGTTGATATTAAAAAAATTAGGCTCCTATGCAATTTTGTTTAAGCGTTATACCACAAACAGCCACCGGGTGCCATTCAAACTCCATTGAATTCTATGACAAAATAACCACCAAATATGGAATCTTGAGACTCAGATCTTCCCAATGATATGAATTTTGTCAAGATTATGAAAAGTTTTGATTCTAAAAGACTTGGAATATGACACCTCCCAATAAGGGGGAGGAACCCGCTAAAAGATTGTAAAGTACGATTTGCATGGTAACGCAGTGTCTGATTTCAAAATGGTTTTCACAGGATGAATTTGGAGGTTTTAAGCTTTCAAATGATATATGATTTCGGATGATTACTAAAACATGTGACAGGGAAAAAGGAAATGAAGAATAATTTTTTGTGACAAAGGTCAGAACTGTTATGATGTATATGTTTTGAGGTGCACTATTGTCATAAATTAATCTATTACTGTTCCTACATAATTTTTAACAACAAACAGTGGTAAAATATATATTTATCTATTTAGGAGTCTTAGACCTTTCCAACGATATATAGTTTGTCATGATTAGATTAGGATTTAATTGTAATATATTGAAGTAAACTTAGGCGTCCCATATACGGGACGGTGACAGTTAAGGGTTAAGTTTAAAAAATCGAATAAGTTCTAAGAAGTTTGATTGATGTTTGCTTTTGTCAATGTGGTTTCAGTGACAACTGGAATACAAAAACATGATTAATAAATGGATCAAATCATGTCCGCTAAATGTTAAGAAAAGTATTTTGTAAAAAAAATTACCATCGTTGTCTTTACATAGCAAATGTGAACAAAACCACACATCAGGCCTGCTGTAAACAGGGCCTACAGCAAGTTACTGTTGAGATAAATTTTTTTATAAAAAACTAGGGGAACAAAATCTAGAAAACAGAAAAAGAAAATCAAAGGAAGAAAACAAAAAAGTAAATTAAAACAAAACTAAGGTATAGAAAAGAAAAGAAAGAATTGTGGTGTTGTGGGGGGTTATCATCATTGTCCCCTATATGATCACAGCACCTTGGGGTCCCTCAGCACCTGTCCATTAGGAGCCGAGGTTAATGACAGGTTGGCTCTATGTGAGCGAGGGGTCTGAAGAAAATTAGAGGGCAGCTCATGTTAGAGAAGAGAGAGTTTTGTTGTTTGTTCCTCGGTGATCACCCCCCCCCCTCCCCTCCCCTCCCTCCACTCAGCAGCTCAGCTCCAGGTGTATTCTGAGTACGAGAAGGCCGTTCTGATCGGACAGAGGGGAAAGTTGTCTTCTGACACCTCATATAACTTAACAGGGCCTGGCTGAGTTATGGCCTTCGAGTTTTACTTTTATATCCCAATCAGCAAGCGTAGGGGAGTGGACGACACAAGAGTAATGTGGATAAAGTCTGTAAAACTGGGTGAAAAACACATATGAGAGAGCTGAAGGAGACATGAACCCTGTCCGCTTCCTCTTTAAATTAACTTCAAAGAGGGTTCACTGCCTAAAACGGTCAAGCCTTCACCTACTTCCCATGGAGGAATCCAAGAAATTAAGGAAATGAAGAAATTAGTTTAAAAAAAAAAAAGCAGTACTGTTTTTACTGCTCTTACGACATGCATCAGAATGTCTGAAGGAGAGATGACAGAGGAAGACGCAGAGGAGGAGAGTGGCTCCTCTGATCTTTTAAGTGACGGGTTTACTGGAATCAGCGAGTGGGTCTAGGATAGCTCTTTATTTAATGAACACATGAAGAGTGCTCGGCTTCACTTTGATGTCCACTCCGCCTCCCCAGCCTTCTTCCTGTGCCTGAGAAAACTAATGGCACTCATGCCCTGCCCCCTGCTGAAGACCACGACACTGAATGAGACTGAACTATGGGTTAAAAAACAACAACAACAACAACTGACGATACACATGGGAGAAACTAGATCCACAGGAGATTATTTGGAGTTATGAACAATACAAAAAATGATCAATTCAGAGCTATTGTTTTAGACCTCGAGTATTATTATCAGACATCCTGGTCATCTACAGACTGTCAAATTGCAGCATCAGTATCAAAAACAGTCTGGAATGAAAATAATCAAACCTCTTCATAACAGCATGTAGATTTTCTAAATGCAAAGAATACCTAAATTTGCCAAAAGCATCCCACAATGCAAGGCACTCAGCCAAACTGTCCATTTTCACTGTGACTAATAAACCGGATGTACGTGGAAACAAGATATTGTGGCCATGAATTAAGAATTTATTCCCATGACTTAATTGCTAGTTTTAGTTGAACCATGGCCACAGTGTACCAGTTCCTTCACTCATTTTAGTTAAGATTGTGGACACAATTCAGCTAAATATAAACGATGGAAAAAAACATAAAACGTGGCCAGAATTTATCTAAAACAATGGAACAAATTACTGACACAAGTTAATAAATAGTTTGAACAAATTCGTAATTTATGGTCACAATATTTAATTATTTTGAAATGAAAATGCTGAGAGTTAATGATTTTGAGCTACTACAGTCCTCTCTGAATTTTTTAGAATCTCCTTCTTGACTCATAACTTGAATTTAAAGTTGCAATAAAACAGAAGCAGCAATGGATATTTTCTTCTGTATTTCAACGATCATGAGTTAAAAATAATCTGGATGGAGGCAGATTTGAATTTTGGACTTGCTGTCGATTGTAGGGGTGGGATTTAAGCAGAATAAATGATTGGATAAGTGTCATATTACTGGACGATTATCACATTTCGATTGAAAATTATTAAGTCAAAGTAAAAAAACAACAACAACCAAACACTGCATAGCTATCAAATTAGTTTTAATTAAATGCATTTTGAATTAATCTAGCAAAGACAGAAAAGCAATCACCGCAATTAAAATAACGTAAGAAAATGCACATTTGAACCATGTTATTATCATTTTAACCGTGTTATTAGTAGTGAGGAGTTGCAGCATCTTTCTTTCTGTAATTATTCAGAGTCATACAAGGAATGATCTAAACATCTGAAAGTTTGTACACAAACAGCACTGTCTCAAGAACAGTCTGCCGAGAAGCCGCCTGGTGGTGGCGTAAGCTCTGCGGTTTTGCCCGCTGTCTCGGTCTGAGGTAAAACACTCACCGATTCCTCTAAACGAATAATCACTCTCAGCTGTGTGTCGTCTGCAGCACTGATCTACAGTCCCCACATCCCCCTAAACACAGACAGCTAGTCTGCCTACAGGTTGTAAATAAAGGAGGGGAATAAATACTGTAAGGGTAATTTGTTGGAAACAGTGCGATATGATAATGTATTTGTATGGCCTCTGATTTATGTTTTATACGATACATACCCATTTCAAAGATCAAATATTTGCTCTAAATGAATAAAAACCTTTTTCCAAGCAGATGGAAAACCCCCACAAAAATTAGAAGAAAGCAAACCATATCTTTAGCAGTGTCTGGGAAAGAGAGCTTCATTTGTGCTATATTCCACTAACATTGGTTTGGGACCGTGACTAATCAGCTTGCGGCATCATCACCTCCACTGAGCTGTGTGACCCCCTACACGGCTGCCAAAACCAGACACTGACACATTTAATCCAGTGAATGAAGTCACCGATATTTTTCCCTCAAATCCCGAAGTCATCATTTTTTCCTGCTTTACTTTTTATGCAAGAATTCCATCTTTATTTTACACCTCATCTGACCTGGATGATGTTGATAATCAAGCCCTATGGCGGTCGTGTAGTACGTACAGCACTTTAGCGGCCTCATTAAACACCAAACAGGATTCCTCCTAATAATTACCTACATTACTCACAAATTAGAGAGTGGGAACGGGAGTGTCAAAGAGTTAATGTGGGAGTACAATCACATCAAGCTTGTGTAAATGTATGAATGTAAGAATTTTAAAGGCAGCAAGAACACGGGACCCATCTGAGAGCTCTAATTAAACCGAGAGCGTCTTCTTCATGTGAAGTGCACAGGATTCTGTTGTTTGATGACCATCGCTCGATAAGGCCACTGCAGGGATGAGAATGAGAAAACAGGAAGAAATGGTGTGCCATCAGAACGTCTCTGCAGATCTTTTATCCCTAATTCTCCATCAACGGACAACTGGATCCTCTGGAATCAGTCACTTGGTGCTGGGATGATGCTGATGTGGAGAAAGTTGTCTGGGTGGCTCAAGTGTTCGCTCAACCACTGGATGGGTGTTTCCAGCAGTGGTTCAATGCCGTGAATCATAACCTGGAATCTCTTTGGCTCGTCTGGCATGAGTGTGAAAGAGAGAAAAGGTCACAACTGAGCATTAAGGGAAGTACTATTCAAGACATGTTAAAGAAAAAAAAAAGTTATGTATTATGGTACATCTTAAAGCTTGTCACACAGTGGTGCTTTCTTGTAAACGGTCTAACACCCAACTGTTTCCCAAAAGTGCATAAACTTTGTCGTTCCAACCATGTTGGTTTAACAACAGAACTGTAAATGATGAAATGCAGGTGGTGAAGCAACTTCTCAATTAATCAGTTCGACAATCAATGTCAGATTATTGCTGTAAATAACAACATGGCATCTGAGAACTACTTTGAAATATATATATATTTTTTTATATTTACAGATATTTCATTCAATCGCAGGTTCCTTCTTATGTCATACTACCAGGTTCCACCACCTTTTATTTTCTTGACAAACTAAAAGACCCAATGAAATGTACAGTATATGAAATGAAAGATATACTGTAATCTAGTTTGCTTATTTTGCATAAGAGCATGATCTATTTAGATCAATTCTATTGATTGATCTATCATACTAACAACATGCTTCTAACCACAGATCAAAAGCTGCAGTTTGTTTGCTGGAACTATGGTTTCAGGAAAAATAGAATCTATGATGGTAATGACAAAACTTACAACTAGGGATGTAACGATTAACCGCGAGCCAGTTGAAAATCGATTCAAATATGTGACGATTCAAATCGGTTGAGATGCTAAACAAATCGCGATTCAATTAGGGGTAGGAGTTATATGAATGCATGTCTGAGGGGAACTTACTGTCTTTAGAAAAGTTTAGATGGTATTTTTTCTTTTCATCTTGCCTCTGTATAATGCATATAAAAAGATCGTAAGTGCAGCGCTGCTTTGTTTACAGTGGAAACCAAGAAAACGCTTTAAGCGCCACCTACTGGCAGAGAGTGAATCTGCATCTCATTCAGCACCGTCTGCTGTTTCTGTTTCTTGCAGATATTTTTTATGTATAGTTTCACAAAACTGTCAATCCATTCTGTTTTTTGTTATTAAATTATACAATCTAATTTCGATTAAAAACTGCTCATGTTGCATGTATGCAGCATCATTGTTTGATAATGATTAAAATGCAGTGGTTGCCTCTAATTTTAAAATGGAAAGAGCACAGACAAAGCCTTAGTTTGTTTATATGAAGAGATTTATTTTTATTTGTGTTATTGTTTTATTTGATTTGGGGCTTGTTTTAAAATTTCAATTTAGTTTTGTTATTTACATTTACATTATATTTAAAGTTTGTTATTTAGCAAACGCTTTTATCCAAAGAGACTTAAAAATGAGGACAATAGAAGCAATCAAAACCAACAAAAGAGCAATAATATACAAGTGCTATATTAGTATATTATTATAGTGTTACATTTCAATTTCACAAAGAAACATGCAGCATTTTGTCCAAGCAATAATAAAAGGACACATTTAATTTATAATTTGTATACATTTTGTAAAAAAAAAAAAAAAAAATTGTGAATCGAATCGTGAAATCAAAATCGTGAATCGAATCGTGAGTTGAGTGAATCGTTACAGCCCTATTTACAACCATAGTTTGCTTTACAATGTTTTTAGAAATGCTCCCTGATTATGAGAAGGTTCAAATCCGAGAGCTTTCTGAGCCTCCATAGACAGCAAAGCAACTACCACGTTCAAGACTCAGAAAGGTAGTAAGGACATCGATAAAACATTCCATGTGACATCAGTGGTTCAACCGTAATGTTATTAAGCTACGAAAACATTTTTGTGTGCAAAGAAAACAAAAATACTGACTTTATTGAACAATTTCTTCTCTTCCATGTCAGTCTTTTTTTCCCTACCTTTCTGGGACCTGAACGTGGTTGTTGCGTTGCTGTCTATGCAGGGTCAGAAAGCTCTATGATTTCATCAAAAAACATCTTGATTTGTATTCTGAAGATGAACAAAGGTCTTATGGGTTTAGAACGACATGAGGGTGTGAAATGAAAAAAATTTCATTTTTAGGTGAACTATCCCTTTAAAATGCAACCCAGTCACCATAATTTGTAATAACCCCTAGAAAATGAACATAAAACATGTTGATGGGAGACTTGTGCCCAAGAAGTGGTCAAAGGCACGAAACACCCCTGGTATGTTTAACATCTGTTGGCACTAATTACATGATTGGATACTCCAGGAACATTACAAAGCCATGCAAGCATAATATATGTATATAAATATATGTTAAGAATTACATTTGATTACTTGCACAGCAAGTGCAAGATGATCTTGGTGTTGAACTGGTACGTTAGGAATTCCTAGTTCCTAAGATATTTGAAAGATACAGTATTTGAAAGATATTCATTACCAGTCAAAAGTTTGGCCACACCTACTGAAACTTTATTTTTACAATTTTAGATAGTCATGAAATATGGCAATTTTAGATATTAAAAGAAATCTTCCTTCTTTAAAGTAGCCACCTTTTACATAGACTGCACCTCTTCACACTCTGGGCATTTTATCAATCAAAGAGTTCCCATGTATTTTGAACACTCGACTGCTTTTTCTTCACAATCCACTCCAACCCTTCCATTTCATTTTTTAGTTATTTCACAAGAAAAAAATTATAATACAAATAAATATAAACACACACATACTAATTTAAGCACAAACCTTTAAGTCAAAATGTTTTTAAAGTAATAGTTCAGCCAAAAATAAAAAATGTGCGGAAAATGTACTCACCCTCAGGCCATCTAAGATGTAGATGAGTTCGTTTCTACATCAGAACAGTGAATGGGTGCCATCAGAATGTCTAATCAGCTAATAAAAACACAATAATCCTCACAACTCCAGTCCATCAATGAATGTCTTGTGAAGCAAAAAGCTGTGTGTGTGTGTGTTTGTAAGAAACAAATCCAGCAAGATGTTTTTAACTTCAAACTGTTGCTTCTGGCTAATATACAAGTCCTCTATCCATAATACTGCTTTCTGCCGTGAGAAAGTTGTCTTGTCTGAATCAGGAGAGAAATATGCAAAGATAAAGCACTGTTTACAAGTGAAAACAGTCCAAAATGGCTCTAAACAAATATGTGGGTGGATTTATGAGAGGAAAAAAGGGAATGGGCATCTTCACTAGAGGAAGCATTATTATGGAATATGGTCAGGGTTATTTGTGGATTATTGTGATGTTTTATTAGCTGTTTGAACTCTCATTCTGACGGCACCCATTCACTACAGAGGATTCAATGGTGAGCAAGTGATGTAATGCTAAACTTCTCCAAAACTGTTAAGATGAAGAAACAAACTCATCTACATCTTGGATGGCCTGTGAGTGATCAAATGTTCAGCAAGTTTTCATTATTTTGGGCGAACTATTCCTTTAAGACCACAAGAAACATAATTTCTGAACTTTCGACTGGTAATGCAATTTTAAAATTGTTATTCCATGAAATGTGGAAAATACATGACCAGATCTTGTGAGAGGTTCTATTGTTAAGAGGAAACGCAGCATGATAATTAGTTCTATTCTCCACTACTTTATCATCTCCTGCACAGAACAAATTGACCAAGTTCACGCTGTGTAGCTAGTTACATACGACTGGAAAATTGAAGGAAACGCTAGAGGCAGTAACATTACCCTGTTGACCCGTGGAGGTTAAATGGCTAATGCAGTTGGAGGGAAGGAGTTTCAGTTTGACAGCAAGTGATGGTTCAGGCATCAGCATGTGCGCTGGATGACCTTCTCACACTACTGAACTGCATCATGACCTACCAGATCATTTGCATAAAAGCACACACAGAAAGCAGTTGCTGTTTGGCCTTTAAAAACTTTCAGATAAACAACACCGAATTTCACTAAATTAATTTCCCCATGAAGTATCCTAAAGTTTCACTGTAGGACACAAAAAGCACAAGTAAACACTCTCTCTCAAACTCACACAAAAGCAATTCATCATGTCTACTCAACTTAACATTTATCATGAGTCTGATGAGCTGTAGCTCAGGGCTGGAGAGGTTGGGGACACAGATAACATGGGCGCAGGAAGGAACTTCTCATAATAATGCATTCTTTTGTTTATTAAATGAGTGGTCAAAAAGGCATGGCCTCAGCTTTCCCTCTGACTGCTGTCAGCTCAATTATCTTTAACTAGATTCATGCATCATTTGCGCTTTCATTAGGCATAGTTGTCAATAAGGTCAAAAATACAAGTATTTTTCTATTTCTGCATGAAACAAGTAAATCTCTCCACCCTCACCTAAATGAAAACACTTAAACCTAACTGGATACCCTGTTTTTAGTGAATTATATATATATATATATATATATATATACAGTGCTGTGAAAAGGTTTTTGCCCCCTTCCTGTTTTTTTATGTTTTTGCATATTTGTCAAACTTAAAAGATTCAGATCATCAAACACAATTTAATATTACACAAAGATAATGCAAGTAAATACAAAATGCAGTTTTTAAATGATGATTTCATTTATTAAGGGAAAAAAGCTGTCCAAACCTACGTGGCCCTACGTGAAAAATGAATTGCCCCCTCCTGTTAAATCATGAAAGAACTGCAATAAACCACATTATTTTAGAAAGCCGAGTTACATTTCACTAGCCACGCTCAGGCCTGATTACTGCCAGACCTGTTGAATCAAGAAATCACTTAAATAGAACCTGTCTGACAAAGTGAAGCATGCTTAAAGAGCAACACATCATGCCGCAATATGCTAATATGTAAAAGGTATACTGCTGTAAAAAAGCACCTAATTTGTTTGAAGTGTTTGCAAACCAAATGTTATTACACTTTTGTTCATACAGCAGTGCTTTTAAATGAAAAAAGTGCGCAATACACTACTTTTGAATTAATTATTGAATTTTGTGAATAGCCATGGGATTAATTACGATTAATCATAGAAAACCTCACCCACGATTAAAAAACTGTTGATAAAAAGAAACGTTCGTTGAGCACACCCTAAATGACAAATTATCTCGATGGAATTTTGCATACATTACTAACTTCTAGTGGAGAAACAAATGAGGGGGTGAGAGGTTAACATTTCCAAAAAAAAATTAATTTACCCCCCAATAAGCGCCACAGTGAAAGTGAAGTGACATGTGGCCAAGTATGGTGTCCCATACTCTGAATTTGTGTTCTGCATTTAACGCATTCAAGTGCACACACACAGTAGTGAACACAGTCACACACCAAGCCCAACTGCTCCGGGTGTGTGGTCACGGTGTGTCTGAGTCTCACCTCAGTCGTGGTATTGAAGGTGGAGAGAGCGCTGGTTATTCACTCCCCCCACCGACAATTCCTGCCGGGCATGAGACTTGAACCCCCAACCTTCGGGTTACAAGTTTGACTCTCTATCCATTAGGCCACGACTGCCCCCTATATACACACAAACCCTATATATAAGCGGGTAAAAACCTAGTGGTTTAAACGATAGTGGCAAAGATTGATAAAGATTAATTTACAATAAATTACTTTTTGGGGTTACACTGTGATCCTTAAAGGGGTCATATGATGCAATTTCAAGTTTTCCTTTCTCTTTGGAGTGTTACAAGCTGTTCGTGAATAGATAAGATCCCTAAAGTTGCAAAGACTAAAGTTTCAAACCCAAAGAGATATTCTTTATAACAGTTAAGACTCGTCCACGCCCCCCTAAAACACCTCGTTCAAACACACCCCCACATGTCTACGTCACTGTGTGGGAAGATTTGCATAACACCGCCCAAATGTTTACGCTAAGAAAGAAGGCATAACGTTGATTCTCGCTGTAGTATTTTTGCCGTCGCCGCCATGTCGTGGAGAAGCTGTGTGTTTCGTTGTGAAAGCAAAACTACTTTGTTTGGTCTTCCAAAAGAGGACACAACTAGAAATCAGTGGTTAAGTTGTATTTACAACACTGTTCCAGAACAGTTCAAACCAAATATTCAGATGTGTGCAGCGCATTTTACGGAGGACTGTTTCCTGGGAGAGTACACGGCTGTGCACAAAGGTTGTTTCTATAAAGTGGGGCAATTCCAACTTTGCAAGGACAGTCTGGCGCTTCTGACTCACAGCCTGTAAGTAAGTTTTCATATTTAAAGAATTTGCCACTGATGATTCAAACATGAGTTTTGAGCAGTGTAGAGTAGCGCTTGTTGTTTTTCATTTCTCCGATCACAAATGCAGTAATGGTTTTATGTTTACGCGGCACGTTACGCGACAATATAAGTCATTATAATCTGTAATTATGTCCCCACTGGATGCAACAAATGCCTCATTTATAATGGGTTTTATTGTTTTTGTCTCGTCGGTACGGTAAGGGGCGTAACATTTCCATCACACGCTTGAGGTATTTGGCCAATCACAACGCACTGGATAGCTGGCCAATCAGAGTACACCTCGCTTTTCCAGAACTATGAGCTTTGTAAAAATCGAGGCGTTTCAGAAAGGTGGGGCATAGAGGAGCAACAATAATGTACAGTATGTGGAAAATAATGTGTTTTTTAAAACTTAAAACCACATAAACACATTGCATTACACAAAATAATGTTATTTTTAGCAACGTCATATGACCCTTTTAAATAGAGTCTTTTAATGTCATGATGTAATATATAATGATTCTTGTTCTAAATGTGCCTGACAAGACTTTTTGGTATATAAACTACTGTTACACTGAATAACATTTTAATGGGTGTCTTCTGTAAAACATGGTAAAAATGTATGACAGTCATTCATGTATGGAGAAAGAAAAAGCTTTATTAAGATTAAGCTGTATTACGATTGAAAAACCCTTTTCGTCTTTGACCCATATATATATATATATATATATATATAAATCACTATATGAATCATCACATTATATTTCTAATAGCAAATCGCATCTGCCACTATAGGACCATCTATGTTTCCCGTACTTTGTTATTAGTGTTTTTTTTTGTTTTGTTTTTTATGCTGCTGCATATTTTTTGTTCCGACATTACCTATAGATTTTTTTTTTCTTTTGCATTTTGTATGTATTTTTGGTATTTGTATAAATATGTTGTTGTTGTCCGTTTAAGATAATTGGTTGTCATTAATAATAATAACAATAATAATATAATTTATTGTTGATGTTTTGTTATTATTATTGTTATAAGACACAAAGTTTCCATGAACCATGTTAGTGAATAATAGCCTATTTAATACGATCAACAAAATGAGAAACAAATGAGTGTTTTGGCAGGTGTTCATTGTACGTGTTCTTCATAACTGGCGACAGTTGTAGATGTGAATTTGTTTTTCGGATAAGTCAACATGGTCTTTTGCTGAACAGGAAAAATCTGAAACCTGTACCTCCCACAAATACCAAGAACATGGCCAAAAAACAACTCAAAGAGAGGACTAAACAATCAACTGACCCTGAGTTTGATGTTTCACAGTAATAGTGTGATAAGCAGAAGAAGTAACTCATTCCTTGAACTCCTGTGTGTGTGTCTGCCCCCGTGGAGTTTGTAAGGGTGTAAGGTGGGTGCGTCCCCAGTGTAACTCTCAGAATGATGCGAGGGGAATTCAAACAACAAAAACTGATATAGTAATTGAACACAACTTGCTTTCTTCTGGCAGTTATGACAAACGCCCACAGAAAGCCCTAGCATCGGTTGGCTCTGGACCTCTGCAACCTTGGAGTATTTCACTAAAACAAGACCAACTTCTTTCAAAACTGGTAATGAAAACCCAAAAATGTATATTTCATCAATTCTTGTATTATTTTATGTGCTACATGATTGTTAATAAACTATTCATATCCATTGTCGTGACCTTGCCATTGCTAGCGCCATACTCTACTCTTTGAGCTAGATCAGATTTCCCCAACCACTGGGTTGCGACCCAGTACCAGGCCGTGGAAGAGTTGCAACCAGGTCGCAAGAATGTTCTGGGAAAAATGTGTATAGATATGACACTCTGTTATTTATTGCATGATAATGATTATTCTAATTATTCTGCCTTTTCATTTGTTGTATGCATTTTCATGTAAATGAAATGTTTAATTAGTAAATTAATGATTGTTCTGACTCACAGAGACGTGTTTCAGACAGCGCAAGAATGCAGAGTTGATTTCTATTTTACGTCTCCCTGCATCTGAGATACATGCACATAAAATTGTCAAAAAACCCTTCTCGGCATTCTGATTCTCTGTGCTTTAAATACTTGTTTTCTTGCTTATCTGAAAAATCCTCTGAACCGTTTGACGGTCAACCAACAGATAAACTGACTATAAGTGTCTTTGCAAGTATGTCAACATATTCTACCATACTAGATTCTACCATTCTTGAGCAAACTAATACTCTAATGAGAGTTAGTTGGCATGTAGTTGCAAAGCTGCTTATAGTCGATTGATTAAGGGGACCATCAAAATAAAATGTAACCATATAAAACATTGCAATTTTTTCAGTTGGAGTATAAAGCTCACATCAATGAATTAACATTAGCTCCACAGGAAACACTCAACATCTAACCACTCACACGCTGTAGTAAGATACTGTGCAGATCTTAAATAAACAATGTCAAGATATGATACAGTTCATTATTCTGTAAATGAAGTAGATTTAATATGGTGTTCAGTGTGTGTTATAAATAATCATACTCTTAAACTTATAACCACAAATACGTAAGTATTATGATGTATTATAACTGTTGTTATGAATATTCATGAGATGATATAACATATTATAAGGTTTTTTATAATGCATTATGCATTCATTATGATGCCTTAAGAATACCCTTATAATGTATTATAAATACGGGCTTCATAGAAAGTGTAACCACTTTTTAAAAACTTTTCAATTTTTGACTACATCGTTGTCATGTAAACATAGCCTAAGACACCATTCATGTTTAATTATGTGGCCGTAATCCTTTAAAATTGCTGATAAAAACTGTTAAAGGGATAGTTCACCTAAAAAAGGAAGATATTTTGTTCATTGTTGTTTGGAGTCCAACATTCTGTGAAATACCTTTTATGTGTTTGACAGAAGTATGAAATGCATACAGGTTTGGAACGACATGAGGGTTAGTGAATGATGAAAGAATTTGAAATATCCCTTTAATAACACTATCACATTAATTTTGTCACAGGTTTCTGTAACAGCATCCGTGCAGTTTGTGCAGTTTTTTTTACCCCTAATTATCATAAAGTGACAGAATACTTAACCTGACATCACATGAAAACAAAGGGCTGTCAAATCGATTAATCATGATTAATCGTATCCTAAAAAAAGTTTGTGTTTACATAATGTGTGTGTACTGTGTATATTTATATGATATAAATACACACACTTACATGTATATATTTAAGAACTAAATGTAATATATATTTTTATACAACTGATGCAGCCTGTCGGAACTCACCACTCTGTGACCTAGAGCAATCTCCACCCACCACCCATCTGATTTGTTGGGAGTCACGACCAATCAACATGGAAGGCTAAAGGCACTGAAAGCTTTGTACTCTCACACCGAAAGCGCTTGCTAACTGGAGCTGCTTCAGTGATCACGCATCAGTTGTCTCTCTAAGGCAGCAGCAGACGTTGCTGAAGTTGCAATAAATCACAATCCACTACACTGAAGTTGCAAAACACCTCAATATTATCTATTTATGGTTTCCGCGATGGGGAAAACATGGACGGAACCGTGGAATCCAGTCATATAAATGTAATAATGTGGAATGTCACGGAATTTGTCAACGTTTGGATGAATTAATCAAAAGTAGGTCAGTACACTTAAATCGACTCGTGCTATGGATTAGTATCTGTAAATATTAAGCCGCAAAAAAACTATTTAAATATAAATCCTGCATGTTCTGCATCTCTGTATATGTGAATGGCACAGACGCGCGGTTTTGTTTACTACACATACTGAAGTGCGTGACGCTTGTGGTGTTTTCAGCATCTGCCGTCTCACTAATTGAGTACATAAATACATAACCCAGAACTGCTCTGAGTTACTTCATTAGCATTTGACTTCATTAGCAACTTTTGTTTAAAAGAATAATCACACAATATGCTATTTCTTCCATGTTTTAATTTTAATAGTAAACCCCTTTGGTTGTTAAAAATAGAGTTTAACTCTCATTTGATTAAAAGACAAATGAAATAAATGTGTTATGCCTTAATTTGCACTGCACTGTAAATTAAAACTAATGGAAATTACTGTCACGTAGGCTAAGATTACGATGACAAAAAATGTAGACATTTCAATAGGCTTTTGAACCAAGTTTGCCTAAAATTGGCTATAGTGTTATAGCTTCATTAAAATAGTTGTGGTCTTCTTAACTTCTACAATGGAGCTATGAAGACAATTAAACTATTTACACTTATTATATACAGTCGTGGTCAGAATTATTGGCACCCTTGGTAAATATGATCAAAGAAGGCTGTGAAAATAAATCTGCATTATTAATCATTTTGATCTTTTATTTTAAAAAATTCACAAATATCTAACCTTTCATTGAACTAAAACAATTGAAAATGGGGGAAAATCTCATTATGAAATAAATGTGTTTCTCAAATACACATTGGACACAATTATTGGTACCCCTAGAATTTCTTATGAGTAAAATATCTGTGAAGTATATTCCCATTCAAATTTACAATGTTGAGCATACCATGGCTTCCTGTTTCACAGGAATATAAATAGTAGGGAAAACAAAGGCCAAATTCCCTTAATCATCCATCACAATGAGAAAAACCAAAGATTCTGATATGCAGCAAAAGATAATTGAGCTTTACAAATTAGAAAGTGACTTTAAGAAAAGAGCTAGAGCAGTGAAAATTCCCATTTCCACCATCAGGGCAATAATTAAGAATTTCCAATCAACAGAAAATGTTACAAATCTGCCTGGAAGAGGACGTGTGTCTATATTGTCCTAATGCACGGTGAGGAGGAGAGTTTGAGTGGCTAAAGACTCTCCAAGGACCACAGCTGGAGAATTGCAGAAAATAGTTGAGTCTCAGGGTCAGAAAACCTTAAAAAAAAATTAAACAGCACCTACACCACATGTTGTTTGGGAGGGTTTCAAGAAAAAAAAA
>NW_015505610.1:1543436-1551621 GCF_001515645.1 Sinocyclocheilus grahami | reverse complement strand
CTAAAAGTGACTGACTCCGTTAGAAATCTTATAATGGGCCATGTTTGGATCTTCCAAACGGACAATAATCCAAAAACAAACCTTAAAAACAACACAAAAAAGGGTCACTGGGCACAAAACCAAGCTTCTGCTATGGCCATTCCAGTTTCCTGACCTGAACCCTGTAGAAAATGAGTGTGGTGAACTGAAGAGGAGAAGCACCATCATGGAGCTGGGAATCTGAAGGGTCTGGAGAGATTCTGGATGAAGGAATTGTCTCTGATCTCTTGTCAGGTGACACTCAGAGCTGTTATTATGCCAAATGAAGGTTTCAAAAAACATTGAATAAAAGGGTGCCGTTAATTGTGTCCAATGTGTATTAGAGAAAAACATTTATGTCATAATGATAGTTTCCCCCATTTTAAATACTTTTTCTCCAATGAAAGGTTAGATTTATGTGATTTTTTTAAATAAAAGATCAAAATGATTAACAATGCAGATTTATTTTCACAGCATTCTTTGATCATATTTACCAAGGGTGCCAATAATTCTGACCACGACTGTACATTGTGCTTTTTTAAGTTAATCAATTGATGTGCATTAGATGATGAATTGAATAGTCACCTCTTGTAGGTTATGATTTAGTAATCAGAAGAGAATGAATGAAGAATTATGAGAGGTTATGCTATCACACATAAATTTCTAACATGTAAATTATTGAAGCCAAATACTTACATTATCGAAGATGGATGCACGGAAGAAGACAAGAGTAAGAAGTGCAACCAACACCAGGGAAGGCAGTTTTTGTCAGAGCCCTTGTTATTCTTAATTCTGATATTTTCATTTTTACACCAGACATATATATTGGTTCAAAATATCGGTTATCGGGCAACTTGGTCTGTAATAATCGGTATCGGCCCTGAAAAACACATATCGGTCGACCCCTAACATATATATATATTTATATATATGCATGTATGTATGCATGTAAATATTTCTTAAATATATACATGTATGTGTGTGTATTTAAATATACATATACACAGCACACACACACGTATTATGCAAACACAAACTTTTATTTTTATTTAGATCGGTTTGACAGCCCTAGAAAACATTAATTATTGAAAACATTTAATTCCCAAAATTCTATCTTATTGACTCCTTAAAGCAAACCTGAAATCTTTTCTGGGAAAAGTCCCTGAGTGAGCGTACATCATTTAAAAAAAAAAATTCTACTTGCATTCATGTGGTAAAAAGAAACTCAAAAATGCATGCCTGACTCGCAAGAACTAACCAAATTTGTTCTCGTGCCACACAAGTACAGTTGAGCTTATGTTTACCATATTTGATGTGCTCCATCCATGTGCAATGATCACAATGTTTATATGTAAACATAATTTACATCTGTTCAGAATATAAATCAATCATGTCTACTCAGAAGACTTGGATTACACGGCTCATTTTATATGGATTACTTTACAATGTCTTTATGAATGCAAAGTTTTGGATAAATTGACTTTCAATGGATAAACAAAAATCTCTCAGGTTTGATTAAAATATTTCAATTTGTGTTTCAGCGATGAACAAATGTTTTATTGGTTTGGAATGACATAAGTAAATTATGATAATTTTCATTTTTGGGTGAACTATCCCTTTAAGGCAAGAGTAAAGTTTAAAAATGTTGCAAAACCTGACCTAATGCATATGGGTCAAAGACGTTATGATATCCGCATCAAAAGAAATTTACAAACATGATTTTATGTCCATAGAAAGCACATTAAATGTAAGTAAAGTGTCTACTTTTAAGGTTTCAAATAAGTTTTTGGAGAATAAAATGTTATGATAATGAAATAGTGTTACATTGTCATTCAGCGTAACACAATATCTATGTAAAAATTCAAACAACATGCTTATTCTGACTTGTACTTATTAAAATATATAAAAGAATAAGGGAGCATATTAAATTTGATTGTGTTTTAAATGAGTAAATATTCTTACTGACAAATGGGCAAAACCTAAGATAGTGGCAAATTTTAAAAATGTAAAATTACAACTCATTAGTATTTGGGGTGAAAGTAATTAGTCTTTTCATATGTCATAAATTGATTTTTGTTGTAAATATGCCTGACAAGAATGTTACACTGAATGACATTTTAGTGGGTCTCTTCTGTAAATCAGGGACAAATTTATTATATTTATTTTTTGCTTGCAAAAACAAAAACAAAATTGCAATTAAATTAAACAGAAAACTTTTAAAAAATTTTGTTGAAAAACAACAACAATTTAAAGCAGTATTACACTTATTGCTTTTATGTTTAAACCCTTTTTCGTCATTGACCCATATGCATTTCCTTATTAATTCATATAATTTTTTTTTTAATCCATGAACACATTGTGTAAACTACCCAGAAACACATAACCCTGTATATCTAACATATGAAACACAGTTAACATAATCTGTCTAAACTATGCAAGTCTTTAAAAAGCCCTCTGATTTCTAATTTCAAAATTAATCAGTCTACAGAATTCTTCATTTTTGAGTCACTGACCCTTTATCTTTTACCACATTACCACGGTAAGACAGCCACTGAAAGTGCATGTCACAGGAGGTTGAGTAGTGAGACGTGCTGGTGTTGATGGAGGTGGGAGGGCCAGCTGGATGTTTCCCCACTCGCAGCGTGGGTTGACATGAAGGGCTGCTGGGCGGGGGTTTTCTGTTCAATTCATTTATTTGAAATAATACCACCACACACCCTCTTATTCACTATAAAACCTCTCACTATTCTGACCGACTTCTTAAGCAGAACATGGGATTTGTTAATATCTTGTCAGTTAGCAGCTGCTTTAACCCACACCTAGTTGGGTATAATGTTGTGAATTGCTGAATAAGATATTGAGCGGATTAACAGCCGGCAGTCACGGCTTAGTCTTTCCTTTGGCCTTGAGCAAGCGAGCGAGGTGTCGAATGCTGGACAGGATCCAGTTTTCACACACAACTTGCATGTGGTCAGAGACAGAGGGTATCATTCTGTAAGATCTGGACCTGTGGTGACAAACAGCGGCCTGACAAACAATAGGAGTCAATCTTGGTGCTGTGAAAAGGAAACTGGTGACACAATGGCTCAGGTAGTCCAGCTGACACCGACACCCCCAGGTTTTAGGAAGAGAAGGTGTCTCAGGATGCTTCGACCTCGATCGGGTTACCAGAAAAACTGACTCACTGCTCACTTGCACCAAGATCATCCCCAGAGTCAGAGAAGAGAGAGTGTGAGAAGTGACAGCTACTTCGTTGCATTTTTAAATGGCAGCATTAATTATTGACCCCAGCATTATCCAAAAGGCTCCTGATACTGATGAGAAGTGTGATACTCTGGGTGCCGACACTTTCTTTTCAACTCCCCTGACACCCTAGCTGGCAAACCAGCACATGAACCACACAACAGACATCATTAGCCTTTCTCCAAAAGCAAGAGGCCAGAGAAAAGAGACGCTCTCAGGTCTCAGAGCTCATGATCAGAGGCTAGGCTATTCTTTAGAGTATGCAGATAATTATAGGTTCTTTAAGTCACTCAGGGAAGCAGGTACCCCTGAGCCTTGCCTTAATGAAATGAGTGGTAATAGTAAATTAAAACAACCATGTCATTTGAATACTCAAACTGTCAATTCAAAGTCCAAACAATATTAATATAGTCAAAAAATGAATCCGACGAAGAGTGAATCCTTATAAGGCACGGAAAACAAGTAAGGATTCCTAACACCGTGTCTACACCGAACGTGAGCGGCGCAGCAAAATACTATAGAACCATTGATCTATAATAGAGATTCATTATATATAGATCAGTGTATAGAACTTATTATCAGTGATGCTGTCTACATTGGATGCGGCGCAGTGCGACACGACAAATCCCCAACAGTAAACTGCTGCCGCATTCTATTTATGACGTGCTGACACAAATTTCTGTGCACTGGACGCTTTGTGAGTCCAGTCTGGTCCAGTGTAGCTGTGTAAAGTGACAGACTTTAGCTGAAGCAAAGGGTCTGAATACTTAGGACCATGTGATATTTCAGTTTTTCTTTTTTAATAAATCTGCAAAAATGTCAACAATTCTGTGTTTTTCTGTCAATATGGGGTGCTGTGTGTACATTAATGAGGAAAAAAAATTAACTTAAATGATTTTAGCAAATGGCTGCAATATAACAAAGAGTGAAAAATTTAAGGGGGTCTGAATATTTTCCGTACCCACTGTATATATAGTATAATTACCCAATGATATAATTGCGAGGGAAAATATTGAAATATATATATTTTCCTCCCATCTCATATTTATTCCCTTTAGGGGTTCCGTATACACGTAATTTTCTTTCCGAACACGGTATTGGGATACGGCGGATTGCGGGGGAGTATTGGGGGGAGGGGGTATTCACGATCCCGGCTCAACATCGTGATGTCTATCGGCCCAACCCTAATTCAAACTGTCAATTCAGTCAATACAGTCAATGAATGAATGCATGAATGAATGAAAAAAATATATAAATTCAAATTTTCACATAAAAGTCCAAGGTGCTGAATTCAAAAATTAAATACAAAAATAAATAAAAAATTGAAAATGTCAAACAAAATATCCAAACTGTTGTTCAAATATTCAAATGGTGAATTCAAATAAACATTTCAATTACTGTATCAATTCAAAAATTTAGACAAACACTTGCACTGTGAATTTAAAACATGTCAATTCAAACATTTAAATACTGAAATTGCCAACTGGACATTGGAATCCAGCATTCAAACAGCTGACTGCAGAATTAAAGCAAGGAATTAGCTGAATACAGCATTCTGAGACAATTAATTTAACTACAATTTAAAGAATTATTTAAAAACAATTGCTTTTAACATTTGACCAACAGGTGGTAATGTCACAGAATAGATATGACATTATGGATATCAGTCATTATCTTTTTTTTGTTTTGTTTAGTTAGTATAATGGAAATTGAAAATGGGAATTATTTTAATAGGGACAGACTTCACCCTGAAAAAACAGATACATAATTTATGCATTTCGTAAAAATAATAAATGTTGTTTATTTTCATGAAGGGTGTCAGATTTTTATTTTTTTTTACATCATGCCATTATATGTATCGATGCATTACACTAGATGATCAAAAGCAATAATCAAAAGCATCTGAAAACATTTTGATCATTAGGTGGTGCTGCCCCAAATTTTTCAGGTACTTTCAAAGCATGATGACACCTAACAAGTTTCAATATCATGATTTTAGACCAAACTATTCAGACATTTGAATCTATTTGCCATATTTCTTGATCAGTAGGTGATGATTTGCCAGTAATCTGCTCAGGTACCATCAAGGAATAGTCCCAGTGAGTTTAATTTCAACAGGCCAATGTGTTATGAAGACAGATCCTCGCTTTTTATTCAGCAAATTTGCTGATGCATTACAGAAGCATTTTTTTATGGTTTACATTAAGACCGTTCGATCCACATACTGGTATTTATTGGAGAGCTCATTGTAATTTCCTGGTTTGTTGCAGCCAAGATTCAGATTATTCAAAAAATCAAGCCTTTTAGAACCTAAATATAATTTTCATTTATAAATAATAAGCTAAACTAAAAATTGTATCACTCTCCTAAATGTTTTTGCTAAAAAATAGTAAAAATAATAAAATATCATAAACAAAAATGTTAATAAGTCAAATCAGTCAAATCCTTTACCGTACTGTACTGTACATGACTGTAGAAAGTAAATAAATGAGGAAATACCTGATATATTCTAAAGGGAATATAGCGGAAGCCTCCCTCATCAGTAGGATACTCCATGAGCTTTCGATTCATGGCCCAGAACTGGTCGAATTTATCTGATAAAAGACAGAAATTGTTTTAATCAATGACAATAACTCATGTTTCATTTTGATTCTCTCTCTGAAATTATGCAGCACAGCATTGTACAAACAATTTGAATTTCTTTTCAGCCTCAGTCACCAAAAATTCAATGAAAGTGAATAGTGGCTAAGGCAGTCAGTCCCTAACATCTGTTTAGCATCTCTTCTTGTGCTCCACAGAAGAAAGAAAACCATTTAAGTCTGGAACAAAATTATTCCAAATAAAGGTCCATTCACACCAAGAACAATAAATACAAAATAACTACAACTATATTAGCATCCACAGCAACGGCCAATAACATTCTGTTTATTATAAGCGCATTATGCTGTTTTGTTGTCTGCTGCTTTAAATGCTTGAGCACCATTTATACAGCAAATGTATGTATTGTTATTCAGCTGGAAAAAATCATTCTGAAAGTGATTCCAATGATACCATTCCTCTGTGTCATTATCATTACAGCTGTGAATTATAGTTGTGGATTTCCCTATTCTAATAGAATTATAATGATTATTAACATTTTATAGTTACAGTTGATCACTTTGGAATAAACAGGCATGAGTTCTGAGCTAAGCCGTGTGTGTTCCGTCACGCTGGCTGCGTTCTCACATGTGCAGGTGAAAATCAACATCCGCTTAGAAATTGTTACTTTCTCTGCTCACACACTCTCATCAGAGAACAGGACAGCTGTGACAGTGTGTTATCAAAGCATCTATGCTTCTGAAACTTACACCTCTCTCAGTTTATCTGCAGAGCTTCACATTTTCACCTTTAAATTAACTACTGAAACCACTGCCTGCATCGCACACACTAATTCTCAGATGAAAGTATGGGTTTGAAGTTACTGAGGACATTATGTGTAAAGCTCAAAGTTAGAACGCACCACACAACTTTTCAACTATTTAAACTATTTCACGCAAAAATTAAACTTTACTCAGGACATCCATGATGTAAATGAATTTGTTCCTCCATATTTTGGGGGGCAGATTTATAGAAAATCAGCATTACATCATGTGCTCACTTCAGAGGGTCCACTGTTGAGCATGTGATATAATACTAAATTTCTCCAAATCTGTTTGAATGAAGAAACAAACTCATTGCATCGTGGATGGCCTGAGGGTGAGTACATTTTCAGCATTTTTTCACTTTTGGGTAAACTATTATTTTAAAATCTGAACAGATTTTAAAATTATTCATACACTTTCCAACTTTGTAAATGGTCACAGAGGAAAAAAAACTGGACTTCATACACTAAACAACTAAGGATCACACAAACACAACAAACTCAAGCAGAAGCATGCGTCTCATTGCTAGGAAAAATGAAAACAATATTTGTTCTAAAATCATCTCAAAATATCTAATATTTTATATGCTCTGACTGGACGGAGTCTGTGTCAATCATACACTATGTATTTTCTATGAAATCTGTCAACTATGACAGCTAAAAAGCTCCAAACTGGCTATAACTTTCTGCAAATACCGTCAACTCATTCAGACTGCAAACTGGGGCAAAAATATGGGCAAAAGTTGAGTAGTGTATCCCAGTTTTAAAGGCATAGTTCACCCAAAAATGAAAATCCTGTCATCATTTACTCATACTCAAGTTGCTCCAAAAGTTTCTTTCTTCTGTTGAACATACAAGAAGATATTTTGAAGAATGTGGGTTACCAAACAGTTGCTGGTCCTCATTGACTTAAAAAATATGGGGACCAAAAACTGTTTTGTTACCCACTTTCTTCAAAATAGGCCTATTTTTTTTGTGTTCAACAGAATAAATAAATGCATAAAGGTTTGAAAGAACTTGAGGGCAAGTAAAGGATGACAATTTACATTTTTGGGTAGCTTATCCCTTTAAGGCAAGACACAACAAGTAAAACTTGGGCAATTTTGGGCTATTATAACTTGTCTACTTTACAAGTATCGCTTTTAATTTCACCTCTTTCCTATTACTTGTTTCACTTCTGTTTCAGTTTTTTATAACCATTTCTTACTAAGTGTCAGTAAGTTGTTGTTATTTTAGCATGTGTGTTTGGCTCAGTGTTATTTTTTTAGGATTACTGATAAACTAATGTAGTTTGATTTGTATTAGTTATCTATTTTAGTTTTAGTTACAGTTGTAGTAATGTTGTCATTTTATTAGTTTTTTTATTATGCCTATATAGGTTTTTTATTAAGTTTTAGTTTTATTTCATTTGAGTTATTTCAGTACTTCAACATACAAAATGGAAATGAAATAATATATATATATATTGAATGTATTTATATATATGTACATGTATATGTATATGTGTGTGGCTGTACATACACA
>NW_015505610.1:1531133-1543215 GCF_001515645.1 Sinocyclocheilus grahami | reverse complement strand
TCAAAATATTAGATACCTTAAAAAACTTGAATAAATATTAAATAAACATTTTCTAACAAAAAGTGCAAAGTAACAAGTAGAAAAAAAGAAAAATGCACAAAGAACTTGTATGGAGATTTTTCCATCTACAGATTTTTCCCTGACCTTTTCTCTGTAAATGAAGGGTGCACACTATTGCTGAAAAACACAATCACTACTTAGCAGTCAGATGTCTGTATGCACAAAGGCACAGATGCCTAAACAAGGCCATATCTGCAGATTAAACTTTTTTTGTAGAAGCATTTCTTAATTTGAACTAGCACTTCATGACTACACCACGTTATGTACGAGAAGCTGCAAAAGACACAGGCGCAAGTGGAATGTACAAAACATGGTGACATTAATTTTTAAGTAAATATAATGTGCGATATATTGCGTCACCAAACATTATTGAGGTCATGTACATATATAAGTCGCGATAAGTCGATATATTGATTATTGCGACAGGCCTATCTGTCACGCGACTCTGTTCCCCTTTCGGACTCTGTCTTTACATTTATTTTGAAAGATGAAGCTCGCGATTATGGTAAGGGGCGTTACATTTCCGACGAGTGCTTGCAGTGTTCGACCCATCACAATACACTGGGTCAGCTGGCCAATCAGAGCAGACTGAGCTTGTCGGAAGGAGGGACTTTGTAGAAAACGAAGCGTTTGAGAGAGGCGGGGCATAGAGGACCTACAATAATGTACAGTATTTTAAAAATTATGTGTTTTTTGAACATTAAAGCATGTCAACATATTCTGTTACACCAAATACACAAAATAATGATCTTTAAAAAAAAGCATCATATGACCCCTTTAAGACTAGTGTTTCTTTTATTACACTTTATGTATTTGGATCTGTAGATTTCTATTACAATACATATTTTTAAAGGCAGTTTCCTCAAAATTAGCATTTTCTCCTGCACTAAGCCATAAATCTCTACTTCATTAGCACTAACACACACCAAACTTTACAGCTTTATCTTTATTATGAAGGTTTTTAAAGATTTTTATTCCTAACAAGGTACAAGTAAAAAGGTATTTTTTTTCCTAGCTGTTGACAGTATTTCCTGAATTATGGAGCAATAAAAAGAGATCTCCAAATTCTAATATTAAATTAAACATTTATTATTTAAACATAACATTTCAGAAAACTTTTAATAAAAATTAATTGTTTTAATCTAGAGTGATTTTTCACATAATTTACCTTTATTCCACACCGCTCTGTCCCTTCTCTGAGAAACACACTGATCATTTCCTGCTTTTATGAAGCCCCTCCCTCAGAAATACGCAATGGGCTCTGATTGGTTAGCTAGCCCAGTGTGTTGTGATTGGCTAAACCGCCTCTGGTGCGCGTCTAAATGTCCCGCCCCTCACCTCAGCGGCATGTGTGCCGGTTGTATTGTAAACAACGGTGTCGTTAATATCGTTATCAGTTTGAGCCCGATTGAGAAGCAGAGGATATTATTGAAGAGGATCGCGCAGAACCAGTGCAAGCACGGCTTTTAATGGTAGGCCTATGTTTTTTGTTTGTTGTTGTCTCATACTTTTAGATATGCTGTTATTTGTAAATGCTTCTGCTTATGTTAGCTTTTAATATACAGTTTTATCCTGATTAAAGCTTTAATACAGTACGGCAACTGCACGCACGTCCATGTTTAACGCTTCTCATAGCTATGTGAAAATAAATGTATAATTGTAACAGTTCATTGCTTGAGCTGAGCTGAATGAGAGAGCGAGAGAGATGCAGAGCGTGTGTAGAGCAGGGGGCTGCGAGGAACAGTATTAAGAACAGCTGCTTTTGAACATTGATTTTGAAACTTGTGAATCCATTAGAATCATTAGAAGACAGAATCGCGATTCATATATGAATAGATTTTTACGTGCACCTCTAGTTTTCTCTTCCTCTTCTCTAAAGCAGCGCAGCATGGCCTCGCCCCCTTTGCTGCCTTTTCCCGAGGGCGGGGTTTATCTGGGTTTGTTACCTCATGAACCCGGGAAGTAACTTGTTGTAGTCCCTACCAGCCATTTTTGTAGGCATTAAACTGACAGAATTTTTAAAAGACGATATCTCCGTTTGCATTGAACTTTCAGCTTCGTAACTTTGCAGATATTGTTTATGCTCAAACAGCAACATTACACACTAACTAACGTTATAAAAGTGAAATCACAATCAACCACCCCTTTAAAATATTCCTATCTGTATTGTCTTGCCTTACATATTATGCTCTTGAAGAGTGCAAGCAAAACAGGATATATGAACGTCCCACATGCCTTCTGTCATTTGATTGACAGTTTATGTCTTTAGCAAGTAAAAGGCCTTTTAGTACCACCTACAGGTTGCAGTACAAGTGTATTTTTGCTGTAAAATCTATACTGATCTTTATAAAGTAAACATAAGAATAAATGTAATATTGTTAGTAATAAGTGTTCAAGATGAACTTGAACAACTTATGTTGACTTAATTATCCATTCATGGTTTTTAGCAGGCTTTTGTATATTTACTTTATTATATTAGTAGGTTAACTTACATCCATTCATAATTTTTTTTAGAATAGTTTAGAAAAAAATGTGAGTATCAAATATGTCAGCAGTTCTTACCGTTCTGCAGACCCATCCACAGTTGTTTATGGTCTTTTTTCTGCATGTCGTTGATGACTTGGCTTTTGTGTTTGAGTGCATCTGCCTCTTTAATGCATGACATGAAATGCGCTTCTATCACAGAATTCGATAGGCAGTGAAGCAAGTCATGTTCTGGGAAGTTCTACAAAATAAAGGAAATTACAACTGTGGAAAATTAATTACTTCATGAAAAGTAAATGAATGAGTCTACACACCTTAAAGTGCACTGAGACATTCCAGGGCAGAGCTGTGTTTGAAGCGTGGAGATCAAACAAAACGCCAATGGGATAGTGCCTTAAAACGATGAAAATAAAGTAAACAAGGCATTAGCAATATCAATCACTGAGGTACTCAAAATATGTCAAAAATCAAACAGCTCTCATTCCTCAAGCAAGCAGAAATCTCATTCATAAGCCTTGTTTGGTCTTGCCACCTAGTGGTACAAGACAAAAGTACACCTATAACTCACCCCATTAAAGGGGTCATATGATGCGATTTCAATTTTTCCTTTCTCTTTGGAGTGTTACAAGCTCTTGGTGCATAAAGAAGATCTGTAAAGTTGCAAAGACTAAAGTCTCAAATCTAAAAAGACAGTATAAGTCATTATAATCCATAATTATGTCCCCACTGGATGCAACGAATGCCTCGTTTATAATGGGTTTTCATGTTTTTGAATCATCGCTCCGGCCTGACAGGGCATCATCACAGTATGGTGAGGGGCGTAACATTTCTGTCACACGCTTGAGGTATTCGGCCAATCACAACGCACTGGATAGCTGGCCAATCAGAGCACACCTCGCTTTTTCAGACCAATGAGCTTTGTAAAAATCGACGCGTTTCAGAAAGACGGGGCATAGAGGAGAAACAATAATGTACAGTATGTGGAAAATAATGTGTTTTTTTAACTTTAAACCGCATAAACACATTTCATTACACCAAATACACAAAATAACGTTCTTTTTAGCATCATCATATGACCCCTTTAATAGACTAACAGATACAAAGCTGCCAGGATTTGAGAGTATAAAATTCTATAAAATGGAATAAATCAGATCCGCGTACAAGTGCTGGACGTGAGTAACCACATATATGCATCAGCTAAGAAAATGCCATTGAGAAAGTAACGTAAACAGCCTCTAAATGATCAACATGACGAACACTTTCTGAAAAACTTCTTGTACACAATGTACTACATGCCTTCTGTCACTTGATTGACAGTTTATGTCTTTAGCAAGTAAAAGTCCTTTTAGTACCACCTACAGGTTGCAATACAAGTATCTTTTTGCTGTGAAATCTTAATTATTTAAACATAAGAATAAATGTAATATTTCAAGATGAACTCTTACTGAACTTGAACAACTTATGTTTACTTATTTATCCATTCATGATTTTCAGCAGGTTTTTGCATATTTACTTGATTATCCATACATCATTTTAGTAGGATAACTTTCATTTTCTAGAATATTTTAGAAAAACAATGCGAGTATAAAAAATATGATCCATCACGCTTTTGAGGAACACATATTTGTACTATGGTAGTTTCTTAGCTGGTGCATATAAATCATTAGATCTGATTTATTCCATGTTATAGATTTTAATACTCTCAAATCCAGACAGCTTTGTTTCTGTTAGTCTGGTAATGGTCGGTGCAATGTATTGCGTTCCATTATTTGTTCTGAAACTACAGACTTCTGACTTCTTCCTAAGACATGATATTGGAAAAAAAGTGACAACTGATATTCATATGCATTTTGTATAAGTGGCCTGCATTCAGCCTTAATTGCTTCTGTACCTCAATTAGTTGAGTAGCTGTGTAAGTGACTTTGGATAAAATCATCTGCCATATTCATGAATGTGAAAATGAGTTTAGATTAAATAAGAGGTTTGACAACACATTGTCAACTCGTCATACCATTTGAGAGGTGTTCCCTCATATTCAAACCACATCTCCTCCACGTCTTCTGCCTTCATGACTCTGAGAAAATGTTTCTTGACTTTATCAGTGACTAGCGTCAGGTAACTGACCCGTGGGAGGAGCAGCTGACAGATTGAAAGAGAAAAACAGCACAGGTCAGGTGACATGAAACTAACCATTCCACAGCAGAAAGAAAGTCTGTCATCTCAACTGACATAGTAGGGTTCTGCCTCTCTCTCTGTGGTTTCCTCTGGAGACAGTGTGAAACAGGCCGGTATCCTTCCGAACCAAACATCTCGGAGCACATCCTTGTCATCCGCCATTATCATCTTTCTCCAGGTGACACATGTAATGTCTTCAGTTACTGAGCTGTTCAGAACACAGAATTTCAATATTTCATAACACCAAGATATCAAGCGGTTCTGACAGTAACTTTAGTGATTTTAAGTAAGTGTTTGAATATGATCAAATACATTTACAACTGGGGAAACCACTAAAAGTTAGTCTCATGTAAGAATCCTAAACACTGCACACAGCAACACTGGCTCAACTAGTGACCTGCGTTTTGGTGGAACTGTGATTATTTTCGCAATTCAGAAAGTAAACAATTCACATTTCAAATAATGACATAGACAATATTAAGAAGAAACCTAAGAAACCCAATCAGCATCTGAAAATGGATATTCATATGGCCACGAACGCGTGGTTGATAGTTAACCACTTTAATTTTCACTAACTTTACTACTTTCTTTTTTTACTTCTTATGGAACATTTGAGATGAGAAAATGGTTTTATCAAATAAATTGTAGGGTTGTCAGAATTGCTCATTTGAGATATTTATTAAAATATTGTAACTTTTTTTTTTTTTTTTTTTTACTGAACGTAATACTTTCTCCCGTTTCGTTCTCTTTGTAAACACTGATTGAAAACCATGCTATAATCAATTGTTTTATTCCATTGACAACCCAAGTTTTTGAACATGCTACACATTTGTCTCAGACAGTGTTGCCAACTTAGCCATTTTGTTGCTAAATTTAGCAACTTTTCAGACGAGCCTAGCAACCGTTTCTTCCAAAAGCACCAAATTTAGCAATTTTAAACATTTATTTGGCAACTTTTGATAAGGACTCAGACAATAAAAAGGCACACAGTCCATCCAAATGACTCAAAAAGAGGAAACCACAGATGCCTAGCAGTACACACATCACGTGAATCGAGTTAGCTGCTATTTGCAATTGTTCAATTTAATAATAATTGAATAATTTGACAATTGAATAATTGTTCATTTATGATACACTTTGTTAGTAGCTTGTACCTGCGATTGTTGATCAGTTAGTACACTGTAAGAAAAATGGAAAATCTTCCAGGACATTATCCATCATCCTTTGTAACCCTGTAACCCGAAAATACAATGCGTAAATTAAAATACAGGTAAAAAAAAACATTACAGAAAATTATTTCATATTAACATAGTAGATTGTGCCTTATTTTTACAGACTTTTCTTAGAGTGTAGCATACTAACTAACTACTAATACACTGCTTAAAGCATAATTGTTGAGAATGTGTAGAGTTTACTAGCTACTAAAAAAAAACTTAAATTGTAATCAGCTGACGTTTTCAATAATTCAATGCATTTAAAAATACAGTTACTTATATTTTAATCTTATATCATGCATATTATTTTAAAAACAAACCTAAATTAACATACATAAAATAAATGTTTTGCTGAGATTCGATGACGTGACCATTTTGCGTCGTGATTACGCAATGACGTCATTGAGCCATGACATCACAACGTCATTTAGCAACTCTTAGCAACAAATCGACCTTCCTTTAGCAACTTTCTCTGAAAATGAGTTGGCGACACTGGTCTCAGAATGAGAGCAACATTTTAAACACCACAGAAAATGATCTGGGACGAGCCATAAACCCAAATACGTATTAAAAACCTCTTTTCGTATCTCATCAAGTGCTCTAGAGAATACAGAAAGCACCTTCTAGCCGAAATGACTCCAGAAATAATCATTAACAGAGGAAATTAAATGCAAACTATTAGCTCTGCTAACACTGGGTCTAGTATTAGCATTTAACATTGTTTATGGCATACAGAAGAACCATCGACACGCTGTAAAACCGCATGTAAATCAGGTATTAGTGATATTTAGTCGCGTTTCTGAGGCTGTAAACTATGATAATGTTTGTGTAAATGCAGCTAGCACTGACAGAACATTACACACGGCGACGCCTTTGGAGCAATTAACGATACCGAAATGACTCGAACTCACAAACTACTGTATCCACACATTAATAACAGACAGAAACAGAATAATAAATTACATTCATTAGATGTCTATAGGAAGCATTGGAGTCGAGCTCATCTTTAACACCAAGCGATGTCATGCATCCCTAAAATGGCGCGTACCTTCAAATTAAAAGTCTCTACACGTAAAACGCGTTCATTGTTTTTCACAATAAAAGTCGCAGTCTACAAAAGTTGATAGAATTACAGTTCCGTTCAATTTATAAGTTGAGGGAATGTTGGAGGAATTTCAGTTTGCATACATTTGAGTCATAACATTACTAGTAGTATGAAAAAGAGATCCCTTCAGTCCGATAGATGGCGTTAAACGAAAGGAAAAATGTTGCGCATGCGTGGTACTTTCTATCGACACTGCGCATGCGCGTTTTGCACATGGAGGCAGTGTGAGCTGTATTAATTGTTGATGGCGTTTTAGGCAAACACATAAGACGTTTGGATTTTGCTTTCACATAACAAGTATATTTCTTAAGGCTCGCATAAATGTGTCACTGGTTTTTAAATTTAAGTAAGATTTGTAAAGTTCTATCTTCTAACTTTACTGTTTTGTTGATTTTTTTCGGCACAGGCAGTGTGCTGGATCAGTCTCTAGAGAGTCTCCTACATCGACTCAGAGGTCTGTGTGATAACATGGAGCCTGAGAGCTTTGCTGATCATGAGCTGGTGTATCTCCTGAAGGGTCAACAGGGTAACCCGTTCATGCTGCGTGGGCGCCGCTCGCTTCTTCACCCCACTGCCCCTTGGCATCTGCGCTATCTAGGTCAGCCAGAGGTGGGCGACAAAAGCCGTCATGCCTTGGTGCGAAACTGTGTGGATGTGGCTGCCTCACACAGCTTACCGGAGTTTCTCAATGAGATGGGTTTCCGCATGGACCATGAGTTTGTGGCCAAGGGTCAAGTGTTCCGGAAGGGTGCAATGAAGGTGGTAGTGAGCAAACTGTTACGTGTCCTGGCGACAGGAAACACGGAGAACACAGAGCCGCTGTCTCTGTCATATATTGTTGAGCTGAGCGTACTGGCTCCTGCAGGACAGGACTTTGTGTCTGAGGATATGAGAAGCTTCGCAGAACAGCTGAAACCTCTAGTGCACCTGGAGAAAATTGACCCTAAAAGACTTATGTAGTGTGACTTCATTTGAGACTTTTGCTTGTGTTATTATGATGATGGGTATTTTATACTAATTGATTGATAAACATTCAAAACATGTATTTTTAGTAACTAAGTAAGTCTAAAATAACTGAATGATAAAAAAATGTGACAAATAAAACTTTCATTTGTGTAATTTCCTCCCTTTTTACCACTTGATGATTTCAATTCTTAAACTATTATTTAAAAAACCAATGCTTCATGAGACTTAGACAGAAAGTTCATCTGTGTAAATGAATTGTTGCTTTTGACTTTAAACAGCTGGTATGCCAAACGGTCTGTGTTTAAACAACATCCGTCCAAGCCTACAATTTCCCTAATGATTTCATTTTCAGCATTATTAGCCTACTCCAGTCTTCAGTGTTCTGAAGTACTTATTTGGGGCTGGTTAGTAAAGTTTTGCAATCACTATGGCACATCCAGTAAGAATGCAAGGACTCTGATGTTTCTTCTTCAACATTCTTCACTGTAGATGCAAGTATATGTGTGGTTTTCTAGCTGCACGCACAAACTGGAAATAAACTTGTGGAGAACACTCATTAGCTCCGCACTAAACTTTCTGATGCAACGCACTTCTTTTTCCTTCTAGCGGAACTACTTTCATGAGCTGTACTGATTCATAGTTCCAGCTGTCAATTAAAAACCCACCAATTGCATTCACTGTCTATTGTTAGTTATCACAGTCCTTTACAACAGCCACCCCTGAATTTGCACAGTCAAATTCATCTTTATTTAGAAGGACTTGTCTCCGTTTTGTCAGTGTTATGGATGGATGGTAATTTAATAAGACAAGCTGCTGGTCTGGTGTATACTTTGTCTTTGTCTGTCCTAATCAGTCCATTAGGTCCAGGAAAGACATTGGTGATCTGTCCTACTGGCCAGACAACTCTGGGTAGTTGAGGGTCTAGGATCATCATGATCATGCCAGGCTGTAAGTAATCAGTGTCTTTCTGCCACTTGGAACGGGTCTGTAGGTTAGGAAAGTAATACTTGATGAATTGTCTCCAAAACTGATCCGCGAGGACTTGCATGTGCCTCCATCTACGACGACTTAAAAGTTCTGATTCATGGTAGACAGCCTGGGGGAGCGATGAATCGAGTGCCCCATAAGCAGAAGATTGGGTGTGACGGGATTGGGGTCTGCAACATCAGTTGATGCATAACCCAGAGTTTTTGAGTTTAAGATTGCTTCCACTTCCATCAGCACTGTCCTTAATACCTCCTCGGTCATGCTTTGAATTTTCAAAGTGGCATATAGTGCAGACTTGATGGATCTTATTTCTCGTTCCCAAGCTCCTGGACTACTAGGGGTGTTGAATTGAAACTGGATTTGTTCTTTCGCCAGTTGTACTTGCAACAAAGGATTCAAGGCTTTAGAGGCTTCCTGGAGTTCTCTTTGCACACCTTTGAAAATAGTGTCTTGATCTGAAAGTAGCTCAGACGGCTTACCTCTACGAGAGATAAAACGATGCAGTGCCATCAGAAAGGAGTCTGTATCAAGACTGTGTAGGAGGTCTATGTGGATGGCACGAGTGGTGAGGCACATGAAAAGGATGCCCCAACGCTTTTCATTGTGTCTTCCTGCTTTCACTGTAAAGGGACCAAAACAGTCCATACCAGTAGAAAAGAAGGCAGGCTTAAACAGTTGCAGTCTAGCTTGGGGTAGGTCTGCCATTAGGGGCACAACTGGCTTGGCTCTCCATTTTTGGCCATCAAAACAAGAGTGTTGCTGTTTTTTAACAGCTGCTCTACCTCATCATACTGTTCTGCCAGGGAAGCCATTGTGTCTGAATAAGTTCTCTTTGAATTTATGTAAGATTCTGCTATCAGAAAGGCATCCTCGAATTTGAGATGATCTATGACAGCGATGTCCAATCCTGCTCCTGGAAGGGCCGGTGTCCTAAGAGTTCAGCTCCAACCCCAATTAAACACACCTGAACCAGCTAATCAAGGTCTGATTAGGCATACTAGAAACTTTCAGGCAGGTGTGTTGAGGCAAGTTGGAGCTAAACTCTGCAGGACACCGGCCCTCCAGGACCGAGTTTGGACACCCCTGATCTAGGAGGATCTGATATTTAAATACCTCCATGGCATCTTGAGGCAGAATATTATCCAGGGAGATCTTCAATCTTGCAAATTCTCGTGGGTCCCCTTTGGTGAAATCTGGAATTGTGGGCTTAGGACCTCTATATAATTTCTCTTGCTGAGGGTTGTGGAAGTCCTCACCAGTCTCCTTGTGATACTGCATACTGACATGAGGAGGTATGGGGGGATACCTGGACTGTCTATCAGTGTCATGTGCCCTCTGCACATCAGATGCCACTGAAGAACCGTCATCTGGGTCAAAGTATTCAGGAGTCGCTGGACACAAAGGTGGGTGTGATGGCCTGCCTAGTCTATGCAAACATTCAGTTAATTCCTCCACTAAGTCTGGGATAGCTGCTGTTGGAGGTGGATGTAGTGGTTAATTCACTGCAGTTTGAGGAAGTGGGACCTCATCAGCTACTGGTAGAGGTGGGGGTGGCCAATTGTCCTGCGTGTCATTTCTCATTGCATGTCTAAGACTGTAGATTGTAGTTTCTGATTCTCTGTCTTGAGCTGTTGAATAGCCTTCAATATCTCCAAGGATACATCCCCTGATATACTGTGGTGAGGTACAGGTGTGCTGTCATACATCTGTTCAACCTGGCCAGAATGGGTAAACGGTCTCTGCCTGCGTCCAGCTGAAGTGTCGAAGTGTGTGATGAGTGAGGGGGGTCATCTCGGCTACCCTCTCAATACGATGATAAGGCTCCTGTACCACTGTGGTGGGACGCATAGTTTGAACAGCAGGTGAAGGTTGATCATACTGCGGGAGAGAAACATCATAATCTTCCAACCAGGCTGGTGGTAGCACTCGCCGTTTAGGATGCACATCAGCAGGCCTTCCTTCTCTACTCCTCTGGTCGGAGGACATCTTTATAAATTCCACAGAAAAACATCATATGTTCAAGTACACTGATATTCTATGGTAAAACAAGCTCTTTGACTACCGATGAAGGTTTTTTTTTCTTGAATACATGGAAAGGAGCAGCAAACACTTAAATATTAGGTATGGTTTACTTGTTGAGCAGAATCTGTTTTCAGGAATGACTCAAAGTCTTTTCACATCTCTGGGGTTAGATCAGTGTGCTCAATAATGTGTCTTTGACCTCCATAATGTATGTTTTGATTATACTGTGTTGTAAATAAAATACAAATGATTAAATCTCCTAAACACACATTCTTACCTGCCTCAAAGTAACAGTTACACTGATGGGCCATTAGGGGAGGGCCCTTTGTCTCTCAGGTGTGAATCATTAAGCATTAAAGGGGTCATATGATGTTGCTAAACATAACAGTATTTGGTGTAATGAAATGTGTTTATGCGGTTTAAGCTTACAAAAACACTATTATTTTCCACATATTATACATTATTGTTTCTCCTCTATGCCCCGCCTTTCTGAAATGTGTCGATTTTTACAAAGCACATCGGTCTGAAAAGCGAGGTGTGCTCTGATCGGCCAGCTATCCAGTGCGTTGTGATTGGCCGAATACCTCAAGCGTGTGATGGAAATGTTACGCCCCTTACCATATTTTGATGCCCTGTCCGGCCGGGGCGACGAGACAAAAACATTAAAACCCATTATAAACGAGGCATTTGTTGCATCCAGTGGGGACATAATTACAGATTATAATGACTTATACTGTCTTTTTACGCATTGCGTTGCATCATGTTGAGTTGCATCGCGCCGCGTAAACATAAAACCATGCCTGCCTTTGTGATCGGAGAAATGACAAACAACAAGTGCTACTCTACACTGCTCAAAACTTGAGTTTGAACCATCAGTGGCAAATTCTTTAAATATAAAAAACATACTTACAGTCTGTGAGTCAGAACAGCCGGCATTGTAGTATGCTCTACCAGGATCAGGAAACAGTCCTCCATAAAATGCGCTGAACACATCTGAATATATTTGGGTTGAACTGTTCTGGAACAGTGTTGTAAACTTAACCACTGATTTCTAGTCGTGTCCTCTTTT
>NW_015505610.1:1522144-1531081 GCF_001515645.1 Sinocyclocheilus grahami | reverse complement strand
GAAAGCCGATCCGGCGATCCACAGCACGAAGTTGATGTATTTCCTCAGCGACCAGCACGGATCAGCTCCAGGCATGACGAAGCGGATATCCCCTTTTGGAAAGCCAAACAAAGTAGTTTCGCTTTCACAATAAAACACACAGCTCCTTCACGACATGGCGGCAGCAGCAACAACAATACTACAGTGAGAATAAAAGTTCTGCCTTCTTTCTTTGCGTGAACATTTGGGCGGCGTTATGCAAATCTTCCCACATCGTGACGTAGACATGTGGGGGCGTGTTAGAATGAGCCGTTTTAGGTAGGTGTGGTTGACTCTTAACTTTTATAAAGAATATCTCTTTGGATTTGAGACTTTAGTCTTTGCAACTTTAGAGATCTTCTTTATGCACCAAGAGCTTGTAACACTCCAAAGAGAAAGGAAAAATTGAAATCGCATCATATGACCCCTTTAATGGCCATTGTCACTCCCTCCCATACAGCTTTACTATCACAAAACATGTCTTACAAAATGTAAATCAAAATATTGTTTTCTGTGAATGAGTAAGCAGGATGATTTTCACGCCCTTTTGACGTAAATATTCTAGCCTACAAGACTGATTACTCAAAAGTTTAATTCAGAATTACTCAGTATGGGTTTTATGGCCGTATTTCAGCTACATTTCTTTTTTCAAAACTTTCTAACCAATAGTCCTGTTTTGGAACGCAGATCTGTTTTGGAACATAAAAACGCAGTGCTCATGTGCGAAACGCTGCAAAAGACACAAACGCTATGGTCATACACATCCGTCTAGCGTGTGTTTAAATAGAAAAACACTGGTGAAGTACACTCTTAAAAATAAAGGTGCTTCACGATGCCATAGAAGAACCTTTTTGTCTAAATGGTTCCATAAAACACATTTAACATCTGAAGAACCTTTCTGTTTCACAAAAGGTTCTTTGTGGCGAAAGAAGGTTCTTCAGATTATAAAAAGGTAAGAAAGAGATGGTTCTTTAAAGAACCTTTGACTGAATGGTTCTTTGTGGAACCAAAAATGGTTCTTCTATGGCATCGCTTGAAGAATCTTTTGAAGCACCTTTATTTTTAAGAGTGTACTTTGAAAGTGCATAAAAATGTACACATCAGTACCTAAATGGTACCTATTAACAACTTTAAAATGAGTGTTTTAAAAGTGTTTTAAAAGAGTGTAGAGTGAAACAGCCCAACTTTAAAGAATGACTCAAGGCTAATTTATTTATTTAGTGACTTTCATGAAGCGACATTTATTACAGGTTCCATTCGCCTGAAATGTCATGCCTTGATATGGGACACTGTAGTGCCATGGTAATAACCACTATAACAAATTAAAGCCTTCTAATACCAAATTATAGTAACCAATATAACAAATTAAACATTGTTGTGAAATGGCTGTGGAAATTTTAGTCTGTCATTTGGCCTTGCGTTGTAATTAGTCACGAGTGGATTTGGGTGTCTATGCAACCCTGATCTTATTCACCCTATACACAAATAAAGATCTGAGTGCATGAGAGAATGACTGGTAAATTATTGACTACGAATCGAAAATATGTGTCTGTGGCCTACTAACAAAAGATAGAATACAGGATATAGAAATAAGAATTAGGGTGGGGTGGAAATTTGAAGCACTCTTATGTGCTCATCTGTTTGTTTCCAGTTCTGAGAGCTGTGTGTGTTTCTGAATGTGTGAATGTGTTCTTCATCTATTTGTCCTCATTGATTTGAACTATCCAAAATGAGTTACGTTTGATTAATTTTAAAAAGACGTTATTTTGTATGAAAAATTTTAAAACTATTTTAACGACAAAATATTTTAATTTGTCTTGCATATATTTTTTTTATCAAATCAGATAACATTTGTAAGCTGTTAATGGGGCATGTTGTCACATTTCACTTTAATTCAGGGTAAATAAAGAAAAAAGTATACACTGTTTTAGTGAAACAAGATCACATAGACATGGGAAATAATGTGGAAAAAATCCTCAGAACCTGAAGTGGACTTACACAAACTGAAAAAGTGTTATGTTTATTAATAGGAATGACACAAATCTGGATTTATGCCGTTTAAATTGCATTCAGACATTCCAAATTTGGTAGAGAATTACAAACTCCACAGAAAATGAATATAAATGAATCGGTTACTGAAAAGAAACAGAATGAGATTAATGCCTCTGTGGTCACTCTGTTTTTTTTTGGCATTCTGTATTTTTTTGAAAACACTATAATAATAGCCTACAATATAACTGAGTAAAACAGAATATATTGGGGACTTTACCAAATATGCATCAGTGTTACGACATCCATAATGCATTGAGAAGTTTTTAGTTCTCAGTGCAATGCGAAGATCTGTCATCTGTTGCTGCTCCAGTTTTGCTTGTAATAACCGGTATCGAGGAGGAGGAGGAGGAGGAGGATACTGCTGCTGCTGTGGTCAGAGTGAATTAAAACCGGGATGGTAATTGAATACGAGCCGCTGTCTGAACACATGCATCCATTATTTCTGCAAGCCAGACTCACTTCAACGTGATGCGCTCTCGTCTACAGACCGCATCCTTCTCTCTCCTCCTCTGTGAGGTGGGCTCATTGAGGCGTTTCTGAGAATACAGTATCACCTGACTATCTACCTGCCATCGGCTTATTAAGAACAGATGATGATGATAGAGGAGGATGAAGCGGAGGCTCATCAGGTGGATATGGAGTCGGATTTGGACAGCAGACCTCGCTCATGCAGCTGGACGAATGACTTCTCGTGTGAGGTGAACGCGGATCTGTCGCTTGATCTCTCCATATTTAAAGTAGATTCGGATCATGTTCCATCACCAGCGTGCAGGAGGAGGATGATGATGCTGGATGCCGGAGGATTTCACGACTTAACGGGAGCTGCGCTGCGCAAAACCAAGGCATCCTCCCGGCGGAACGCGTGGGGAAACCAGTCCTACGCGGAGCTCATCACCCGAGCCATCGAGAGCACACCCGAGAAAAGACTTACCCTGTCTCAGATCTACGACTGGATGGTCCGATATGTGCCCTATTTTAAAGATAAAGGAGACAGCAACAGCTCTGCCGGGTGGAAGGTAACACATGATACATGCGTGCACACAATGATAATTCACGTTTGTTGGTCAAGTTACACTTAGGCTACAAGGTGCTTGACTTGGTGATTTGCTCTAAAAATAGTTAACACTCCACAGCATTTTGTCATTACATGAAATGCAATATATATATATATATATATATATATATATATATATTCAGTATTCAATATGTACTGTATAGACATACATACTAATAATACAGTACACAATAAAATATCATGTATGCAGGGTGCATAATTGGTAAAGATAGAAAATTAAAGTGTTCTTAAAATATTATTGTTCACTCATCTGTATTTAGAACCCCATTCCTGAACCTTTTATTAATTTGAGACAGATTAATTTCGGAAAGACTGAGCCTCGTTCTTAACCTCTGGTTATTTCACACAGTGGAAAAAATGTGGGTGTGGGAAAGAAAGGATGTATGCAAAATGTAGAAGTATAATACAATGTGTATTTTATAATACACATAAAATTGCTAGAGCATTTCTAAGTGGATGATGATGGAGCACAAAGCATTTTAGGAGGGAAACCTCTGCATAATATAATCATGCATTATCAGTTTCCCACCACTCCAATACTCTGCAATCAGACTGATTCATTTCAAACACTTGATTCATTGTGACACCTTTGTAAATTTCTTTTATTTCAGATTTGAACGTCACACTTTATTCATTTACAGTTACAAGCATCAGATTTCAAGAACAACAATAACAACCAGCATTATTTACTTACCAAGAGTTCTGAAACAACTTAAATGGTCCTTTATTTTCTATCTGGAGAGAGCTGTACACTGTAAAAAAAAATCTCTAAAATTTACGGTAAAAAATGGCAGCTGTGGTTGCCGGAATTTTACCGTAAAAAATATGGTAGCAATGTTTTAGGTTTTTACGGTTTTAACTTAAATTTACAGTTAAATACCGTATTTTCATTAATTGATATAATGTTAATATACCAACCTATTGAAGTACTGAAATCTGTTTTGTACATTTGTAATACACTGATAACCACCAAATGCAGGTGGTGATGAGAAAGTCACATGATGAACCAAAGCCCATCACAAGCAGCTTTTAAATAATAACATATATTGAAGGTGCACAGTGTCATTCACACAAACACTAAACACCATCACGGTAACACACATGAAACTGAAATAATGCAATAAACATTAATTTAACAACATTAGGTGTAACACGCAACCCTAATATACAAAACTGATAAGACAAAACTAAGAAGAAACATAGTTATTTCAACAAAAAAACATCAAATTTGAAATGTAACGCAGGAAATTCTGGGAATGTCAATTTACGGTTATTGACTGTAAATTATACGGTCTTTTTCCACTTCCAAAAACGGTATACTACCATAAAATTAATGTCCAATACATGTAATGTCCAATACAGTTTTTCACCGTATATAGTAGGGGAATTTACTGTTAACCATTTAACAGGTTTTTTCTGTAGCATTTTTACAGTCTTTTACCGTTCAATTCACGTCATTTTTTACAGTGTAGTCTTTGTTCAGGGGTGTCTCAAAGTTCTGAAAAGGAGGGCGAAAGGAGGAGCTGGGGATGGAGGAGGGTAATTTGCACCGGAGCAAGCTGAAAAGCTGCTGAATAATACTGAATAGAGCTTATATAGGAATGCCGCGATAGGTGTCATATTCCTATAGGTAGATGTGATCATCTGAGAATCAGCTGATGCAAGCTTGACTCACGTGACCTGCCAGAACTAACGCTAACGCTTAATTTGTTGTATTTTGTCAATGTTTCATCCAATAATGATCTTAACAAAAAATACTTGAGCAGCATACTGTTGCTGTGGTTACCTCCCAAGACAAATGCGACTCAGTTTTGTTCATGAGTTTCTATGTAAAAAAAAATTGGAATATAACCTTTGTGGAGGTAAATTCAAACATCCATCCATCCAGTTTCCAAACTACTTGTTCTATGTAGGATCGCAAGGATCCTGAAGCCCATCCCACAATCCTGGGCAATAGTCAGGGAAACACCCCGGATGGATTGCTGATCCTATTGAATCCTATTGACAATCATATTTATAGTAAATAATAAAATATTTACTTACCTTCCAACTATTTGTTTGGGCTTAATTGTGAGGAGGAACAATTTGCACCTTGATGTTGTTACACATGAAATGCAAATATTACATATTAAAATATTGTTTGTCAGAAAGACATGTCTTAGATTAACTGTGCTGAACTGTGTCAACAAAGACACAATGGGGCTACTATGATAACATTGATACTATTGTCTGCCACTTGGACCGTGCTAGAAAAAGATAGAATGAGTTAGCAGCCTCACAATGGACCCACAGTCTGCTTAGCCCTCAAAGTTCAGGGCAAATGTAAGCCCATGTTATTAAAATGAGCTCTTCAGAGGTGTGTTGAAAGGGAATTAGCTGCATTATCTTAGTATCAGCCACTGCCGCAAAAAAAAAACTGTTGAGACGCGTCCTGACCCACATGATGGAAGGCGATCTTTATGCCTTTCTTAGCTCTAACCTGATGTTGAAAAATGCATATCCTACTGTCAGAAACAATGCAAAACAACTGGAAACTTTAAAGAGGACAGACAAGCATCAAGGGCAAACATTTGATTGTATTCCAATAGTTCATTTGTTCAAATTTCATCATATCAGTTTTTAAATCATACGATGACCATAGGGTGACCATTTATCTGAAATGAAATCCATGGACAATTCTAGTTTAGCTGTCAGTATATCATTGAAAGTTTTATAGTTATTATTTATTGATAAAAAAAATTATATTATGTTTACATGTTTATGTTTATTATGCCAACCAGTCCCGATGTGGGAATTGTTGACACAGTCCTATTGATTTAAGAGGAAAGTAAAAAACAGAAAATATACAAATGTTTATTTTAAATAACTTTCATATATTTTAGTTTTTTTTATAACAGTTTTGTGAGGTTTTTTTTAATCAATAATTGAAAGGTTGTCCTGACAGAATGAGTGTGAATCAAAATGACAATCATTTTAGTGACAACGTCCATTTACAAAACAGAAATTAGATTGTTACCCAACCCAGATTTCTCAAAATAGTTTTTAGTATTGTGACGAACACTCAGTCATACAGTCATACTTTCTACATAATTAGCACAGTTGTGAACTGTAAAAACTGCTTAGTGCAACTTTCAAATGCACGTAAATGATGCTCTTTCGCTCTTTCTTGACTGTCATTCACTCTGTCTGTGGGCTAGTTGAAATTAGTAGATGAAGAGAAGTGATAACATGACTTGAAGCTACTATAGCAAGCAGTGCTCTCTGTTGCACTCAGCAAACCCCACATGACAGAGATGGAGTCTGTAAGTTCTTTTAGTCTGTCTTGCCTCATTAGGTATCATTTCACTGTTGTTGAAACAGTACAAAATACCAGGAAAACAGTGATTTTTTTGGGCACTCCTTTCAATAGCTTTGTGTGAGGAACAGATAGCTTCAATGTGATGACATAAAAAAAGACAGTGCACCACAAAATAATGGCAAAAAAACGTATTTTTCTATAAGCTGTCGCTGTCATCACGTGCTGTTTGTCCAGTGTAGTCAGCTTTACTGATTCAAATGACTCTTCTATGAGCCGGTTCTTTTTGGTGAGTCAAAAACACAACTTTTTCTCCTTAATATTTTTGTGCAAACTCAAACTGTGATACACAACCGTTTACTTATGCATTAAGTTGATCAAAAATGACATTTATAATGTTACAAAAGATTTGTATTTCAAAGCAATTCAGATTTTTTTTTTACTTTCAATTTACATAATACTAATGTATCACATTTTCCACAAAAATATTTAGCAGCAACAACTGCTTTACTGTAGTTTGATTAAATAAATGCAGCCTTGGTGACGAGGATGTACACCCTAGTGAGAAGTAAATATATTAAAATGTATCTGAAATACATTCATTTCATGCTAAGTATACTAAAAATACAATTACAACTTTATGTACTTAATAAAAATACCCTGCAATTGTACTTTTGGTGTACTAAACTGGTATAATTAAAGTCTGCAAAATCTTGTAAATAATGCACTTTACTTGTGCGAAAGTAGTAAGTCCAACTAAAGATATACTGAAGTATTTCTGATTGTGCTAAAGTGGAACCATTGAAAGTATACTTAAGGTACACTTAAATCTTGCATTTAAAGACCAATATTATCCAAAGATCATACAATCCTTATATCCTATTATATTAATTTGCCTTTGATGATCTTTTTTGATTTTTTCCAGTGAGGGAATTGCTAACAGCCTTGTTCATAGTTTTTCTGTGTGTGTGTGTGTGTGTGTGTGTGTGTGTGTGTGTGTGTTGGCTGGTAATGTGCTGCCAGGGTATTGTGCGGCGGGTCAGTACGGGTGCCAGGCAGTCAGTCAGACTGTAATGTGAAGTGACTAGAGTGTTATTTATAACATGTCTTTAAGGTCTTTAATGGTGCAAGGCAGCAGGGCAAAGGAGTCAGGAGCCAATGAGAGAGAAAGAGAGATGACAGACATTGAAATAAAGAGAGAGCAAGCAGGTTCACATTTTGCATAAATACAAAAAACAATTATAACATCTGTTGTCTAATATTTATTTAAGATATTTCAAAATGCATCATGGGAGACCAGCAAGTGAAGTGCTCCTTCCAGCATGTGCGTAAAAGACTGTAAAATACTGACACAAAGTATATGATTGATATCATGACACTAAAGATTTCTGCTGAGAAATTCTGATTTACTGATCAGTTTGCTTCTTTAAACGTGAACAAAAATGGCTTCTTTGCGACGGTGCAAAAGAATACAGGAAACAAATTATGTGGAAAATCGTACGTATGGGGAAGAGGAACTGGTGGCTGGTTGCTTGTCCGCAGCAGATTCCTGTAGCTCAAACTGAAGAGCGTGGCGGTAGCCAAACCAAGGTTATGGCTTCATTTCAGTTGTGTATATTTGGATAAAAACATTTGCCAAATGCAAAATGTAAGGTGTGTGTAACAAAGTTCGTAGTCACGGGAAGAAGGAGGCGGGAACCGGCGAACATTTAAACAAAACTTTAATCAAATAAACAAACACAAAATGAAAGTAAAGCGGCAGCCCCTCGTGGACGACTGCCGCACACAAAACACAAAATAAAGTCCAGGCCTGGTCCTCTCTCATCTTTCACTTTCGTAACTCCTCCTTTTATCCTTCCGGAGCTCCTCTGCAGGACTCGAGACAAAACACAAAATAAAGTCCAGGCCTGGTCCTCTCTCATCTTTCACTTTCTGAAGTTACTCCTCCTTTTATCCTTCCGGAGCTCCTCTGCAGGACTCGAGACCGGTGAGTGGTGCAGGTGTCGCTCATTATCAATTACTCCACCAGCCTCGCTCCATTCCCACGGCTCTCGGCCCCGCTCCCACTCGTCACATACCCCCATCGCCCCTCGCAGGCTGGGGGGTACTCCCGAGACTGCGCTCTACTCCTCCCCTCCCCCCTGCGGGGGAGCCGATCACGGCGGCCGCGGCGTACCTGGAGGTAAGGACAGACAGACGAGGCGAGAGAAAAGGAGACGGAAGGATGAGGAGAGACAGATACGAGAGAGAGAAAAAAAATAATAATAAATTATCAGTCCGGTTCCCGGACACACTGCCGCTTGGTCCTCAACCGGCTGAGAGGCTCTCACTCGCAGTGCCATGCGATGGTACTGGACATCGTTGGTGGTCGGCCCACTGCTCCTCCGCCTCCTGGCGGATGGTGATGGCTCCTCCTATTGAGGGCAGCCGGCAGCGAGTCCCCCGTTCCCTGCTCCTCCCCAGTCATGGCGGACGGCAGCAGGCTCCGGCCTCCTGG